>NC_072734.1:12025851-12178588 GCF_026930045.1 Uloborus diversus
TCATCAACTTTCCGTAACAATGCTTTTATTGAAATTTGTAGTATGCAGAAAATCATTGAGAAAAAAGATCTGTTGCATTTTTTTTTCTCAAACATGAACAAATAAAATTCTGAGTTTTGCTTTGAGGATTTTCCTGTGATCGAGATACTTAAAATGTTCCCTTTTTGGTTATTTTCCCGGAAGCTGCCGCAAAATGTTACTGATTTTTTTAGTTTTTTGTTCAAGAGTGATTGCTGAACAATGGTCACTTGACATAACTTTTATTTTCGAGGTAGACCGTGCAAACCCAGGCGACGCAATTAATGAGTAATTGATGTTTGTTAATATGCCTTCCTGCAGTGCTTTGAAATGATATCTCAAAGCTATGGGAGCATCAGGATTGTGTAATGGCTGACAATTACATGCACTTTAAACTTGATCAGTAACTTAAATACTCTTCGAATTTATTTTTTTTTCACATAACTCAATATTTAGGAAAAAAAAATCTCATTTTTTTGAGATAATGTCTTTTAGAGATTTTGAAAAAAGAAAAAAAGCTTTCAGAGTGAAACCATTAAGGGATAGCACCAGGGGTGATGGTGGACTCAAGTACTTTTTTCTATAGACAGTGAAATTTATGGAAGTTGACCCCTTTACATTTGAAATCATTTGAAAAGTACCACTTAAAAAAAAAAATTTAATACTTTTTTAGTTTTAGATTGCGTCAGCCCAAAATTTTCGGAAATTTGGGATCACAAACACCCTTGATTAGCACTAATTTTTTGAGATGAAAGACACTATCTCAAGTATTTTTGAAATTTCGTGAGAAACATATTTTTAAAAGGATTTCAATTTACATATCGAATTAAAGTGCACGTAATTGTATTTCAAAAGGAGCTATTTTACAAGACTGAAGTTCTCATAGAAATGCAGTTAAATATTAGAAAGCACTGCCGACCAGCAAATGCTTTTTAACGAATTTTCAAAATCATAAGTTATGAATGATTGATTTTTTTTTTCAAAATTATTTACAGATTTAAGAAGTGGAAAAGAAGATTTTTCAAAGTTTCATGAAAATATGAAAAGGTCAGGTTGAGGATTTTTTTGCCCCTTGATTCGACATAAATTCGATCCTATTTAAAAATGGCACAAAACATACTCTACTCATAATTTAATACAATTTAATTCCACTTATAGTATGCTGATTGATGCAAGAGCAAGGCTGGTTTTTCGCCAAAAAGACATTAAAAATTAAAAAGCCGGATCTAAAACTCGAAATAAAGACTTAAAAAAAAAAAAAAATCTGTGTTCAAACAATTCGTTACATAGAGAATATTTTTCTTAATACAAAAAACACTGGGAGATAATTTTTACTCCTTAAGCCAACACTTCTATGTAATATTATTTCTCTTTCCCCATCCGTTTTCAGTTCAATTAGCTGATTTTTGCCAGTCTTTTTTATTTGTTAAATCTGTGCGGGAATATTAAACGCAGAAAACTTTCAAGCACCAGGTGATGGAATCAACAGCTGGTAGCAGCTCGCCATTTTGTTTTACTGCGATAGAATAAACAAGCAATACGCATTCTATTTTTTATAAACCGAAAACATAACCTAGCATTTATTTCAACTTGCTTCTGAGAAAAAAAAAACAAATGAATAAAAACAAAAAAGCATAGTCAGACATAATATCTTTAACAACAGGAAATATTACTTTAGAATAGAACAAATTGAATGCATTATACAACGAATCTTGTTTTTATAATCTTGACCATTTTCAACGCCATAATTTTTTAGGTACTTTTTTGATTGAGACCTTTTCTGTTGATAAAATTGATTCTTTATCATGAATATTTTAAATTCAAAAAATCTTTAAATAATTTAGAATCATTTTCTGTCTCAACATTCAAGAGTACTAATTTTCTGATTTCTGTACAGTATGTACCACATTTTACAGCAGCAACACATTTTTCATAAAAATTTTGGAGGTTTATTTTTGTAATAATAGAATCATTATGTGAGTCGTCTACTTTCTTAAAAGTATAAAAACTTGAAAATAAAGCATTTTAAATGCATCAAAAACTACTGAATATATGTATACTCTATTGCAACTTAAAATTCATAGTCGAAAACAAGAATAACTAAAACAACCACTTTAAGGAAAATAAATGTAGCAATCAATTCGAATTCAGATCAGAAATGAAAATTGCACAAAGAAACGTTAGCGAAAAATATATCCGTGAAATAACCATTGATATTAAATTATACATATTTAACAATTAAGTTTTGCAGAATGTTCGAAGCTAAGAAAAAAAACCCCAATTAACTCAAAATTTAAATGAAATTCGATTTATAAACAAAATTAACATGTGAAAGATTTAAAAGTAATTATAATTAAATTTATCACTTACTTTTGATAAAAGAATAATCCTTAGCTCGGCTTGTTTTTCAGCAGTTGCTCCGAAAGTGGTTGAAGTTGGCAAGCAAAGAAAGTTTCTGTAACTATTCCACTGTAAACAGATATAGAGGGCGCTCGGATGCGGTGACAGCTGAACGTCAAATATTACGTTATTTTAGCACGGGAATAAACACCGTGACATTAGAACGTTTTTTGAACGTCTAATATGAAGTCCCCTCAGAACTAGACTGGCACCGTGATAATATCACTGTTGCTGTACGTCTAATTTTACGTGCAAGTGTAACACTTAACACCGTCATTCGACCAATAACACGATTTCTGTACCAGATTTGAACGTTCTGGTGCTACTGGGGAAGGCATTTAAAAAAGTAAAAAAAAAAAAAAAAAAAATAGGAAGTTTCATGCTTAAATGTTTTAGAGACAAAAGAAGAAGAGTTTCATAAAAATTGAAATAAGTCCCTTGATGAGAGAAATATATAATTAAATATTTCATAGTTCATTCTTACTGCAAAAATTTCTTAATTTTCTTCTTTTTCCTTTGTTTTTAATTTTTTAAATTTGTTTTGAGGATTCACGTAGGTTTTACTGTATGAGATAGTAGTTAAAGTCATAGGCCTGTTTTTCAATGACCTCGAATGGCATAATATTATTGAATGGTTTCGTATTCGAAAAGATTCGTTGTAAGCATTGGAAATTTTCTTCTTCGAAGAAAAATTTAAATAATAGGCACTTACAAGAGAAATAAGTCTGATTAAGACAACAAAAGTGGAAAAAAAAATGCAAGCTTTGAACCAGAAGGGATCATAACCGGTAGGTTTAATAAAGTCATCGTGCTAAATAAGACTTTTGAAATGTTGGAAATTTAAAAAGAAAAAATAAAATAAATTAAATTTAATAAAGGGCAACTTTATCCCAAAACGGACATGAAATCATAAATTAAGCGAAAACTCTTGAAGTATGCATGCAATAAAAAGTACTATCTCTATTTTTTAGCACGTCACACATTAAATGTAATTGATAAACTGGAGTAATTTTTTTGACCTGTATTTAACACGGACACTTCTCATACCAAACAATTTCTAGAACGAAGGGAAAAAAGTAAAGGAAAATAAGAACATTAATTAGAAAATGGAGAATAAAGAAGTACCACGTTTTTGCTTAACAGCTTGCTCAGGAAGAGAGATATATTTTTTTTAATTGTTAGTACACGTAACTTCATTTAAAACCTTCAAGAGTTCCTCCGTAATCCTTCCTCTATTAAATTTTATCCGTATGAAAACAAATTGTCGGGTGAGTGAAATGGGCTTTGCAGTTTGGACATTTTTTGTTTTTTTTTCTGTGCAGAGAGGTAGTCAAACTTAAAAAAAATGCATTTTTTTTCTGATATTTAATCATTTTTTGCAATCAACAGTTTGTGATTAAAATTTTGATGCTAAAAGTCGGAGAAATTTTACAGAGTAGAGTAGCGACACCAGTAACACATGCTGAAGACATCTCTCTCAGGTTAACTCAATTTTCTGATCTTTTTAATGTATTTAGAATTTAAAAACTATTTTTCTGTCAAGCAGCTAAATCTCATCCAACGTTTGGCTGCTTCTGGATCCTCTGAATAAATTATTTTTATTTGCTGAAGTTCGAAAAGAGGTCCAACCTCCAGTAACAGATACCAAGAATTCTGATGATACCCAGTAACTGATGGAATAAGGAAAGGATGAGTAATAAGACAAAAATTCCACCTTTCTCTTCAAAATGTGCAAAAGTTCCTTATTTTTGGATCTAAAACCTTATTAAATTCAAATGAACATGAAACACCGGCAGAACTCGTGGTTGCTGTTCATAACCTTTCACCACTGCTTTGAAAATACCAACTAGCTCATAAAATTCACTCTGATAACGCTAGATGGTTGCACCGTATTCATGGGTATCAGAATCATCACTTTTACCTACCTGAAGTTCTTATTATTTTAAACCAAACTTATGACTGTCTGTTACTGGTGCCGTTACCCTATGCGTAGTAGAAAATTATAAAATATTAGAATTGATAGTGCATTTCAAAACAACAGAAAAATCAATATGGTAAACAATATTTTGTAATACAGACATAGATTACACCGTAATTTATTTACCGTAGTTTACTTGAATTGCTCTAAAACAGAAAATAAAACGAACACTGTTTATCTATGTATATTTATACTATATTCTTCATAAATAACAGAAGCTTATCTAGGGTAAATGACTAGTAATGGATATGTTTTTTTTTTTTTTTGAGCAATCACGATTGCTAATTGTTTTCATTTGACCGTACTTGATGTTGTGGTTCCTTTTCAACTTGGACCAGGGACCACCACCACCCACCGTCCTCTGCAGGTGCGGCTCCTCTGGTCCTGAACACTGTCCCCCCTGAATCTACTTCTCCTGGTCGGTGGCGTCCATGTCCCACACACACGCACGCTCATACACATACACGCTTATACATATGCACACACACACACGCCTTTACACACATACAAACACGCCAACGTATGCACGTTAGCGTGCATACGTTGACACACAGGTCTACGCACACACAAAAGCCTACACATACACAACTATACACACGTCACCCGCCCAAGAGGAGGGGCAGACTTGAGGGACAAAAGCCGTTTCTACAAATAATAAGTCCAATGAGTAGGGTCCTGTCGCAACTCGTGATTGCGAAAAATATAATTTGAATTCAAAATTTCAGAATTCAAATTAATGTACTTCTTTTTATTTTATTTTTTTAAGTTTGGAATGTTGTTCACTTGTGATGTTGATTTTCTAGTTCACGAAGAAAGCATAGGGTCAGGTGGGGTAAAATGGGTACTGGGGTAAAATGGGTAGTCAAAATATATGGTTTAAAAGGTCAGTTTTTTAAAATTAAATTTGCATTTTTTTGAGTTGGTCATTATACTTGGCTGTTCTGAATTCTATATCACAAAATATATTTTTTCAATAAATTATTTTTTAGTGAGTGGTAACACTTTAAATTGAAGTCGATAAATTCAAACCGCATGTTGTCTGCTTAAACTTATATCTCCAGCTCCTCATTTTTGAGGAATTTTCATTACTGTGTCATAATATCTTTAGTTGGACATTTTTATTGCTGCTTCAACTTAAAGGGAAGAAAAAAAATATTTTTTTTCTATTTTTAATCTCATATTTTGAAAATGGGGTAAAATGGGTATATATGGTTAGGCTTATCATTCCAGCAAGTTGTTTTAAAAGGTACAGCATATTTTCCTTTAAATGAATATTAATTCATTGGTGGTTAATTCAAAATGATTGAAACATAAAAATATGCACAATGCCATGATTTTATAAAATAAACTTCACTCCATCATAATAAATAAAAATAAGCCACAGGTATACTTATTCTAGTGTTTGTGTGCACTTGCGCATAAAATAACAATTTCCTCAGAATATGCTGGGCCCAGCCTGCTGCTCGTCACATTTTTATTTGATTCCAATCAGACTCAATCAATTTCTCTAATGTACCTTTAACTTCTCGGAACATATCCTCGTTGCAATCTGAAAAGTATGCGTCACAAAGCACAATTTTGTCACCTTATTAAAGATTTGAAAAGGGCAATATTGTCAGCAATTTCAACAAGTGCTTCAGATTTGAAAAACTACCTGCATGATTTATTTAAAACAACTTAAACAGGTGCTAGCAAATACAGGAAATATATGACAAAGATGTTTTAGAAAGGCTAAGAGTTGAAAATGAAAAACGTAAGGAATTTAAAAACAAGAAAATAAAAAATAGATGAAAAAGAAAGTCTCCATTCAGAGGAAGTATCTGGAATAGAAACTGTTGAAAATATGCTTATGAAGCAAAGTTTAACTACAGGTGCAAAGGTATAAATTTTATACTTCGAGGAAACAAGCAAGAAAGAACTTATTGGCAAATATATGGCTGTTGAGGAAAATTTTATGAGGTGAAATATTTTTAAAAAATCCGAGATGGGGGATTTTTTTTATATTATTCCTGATGTAGACGACATGGATTTCATTGAAGAACATCAAATAATAAAAATTTTTAATGAGCCACAAATTAACAATAGGCCATTACTTTTAAAAAGAAAGACAAGTATGGATATCATGCGTTCAAAGAAACCTTATTAATATTTTGTCAAATTTACTGTTTGCACTATTTTTTAAAAATTAAATAGTTAAATTTTGATAACTGACTCTTATGCCTTTACTATCACACTGCATTGAACAGATAGTATGCTTTTTTATCACTTCTTAGACTTTAATACCCATTTTACCCCATAGGCTACCCACTTTCACCTGCGTGGGGTAAAATGGGTATACAAAATATATAGTCATAAACACTCCTCTCAAAAATAAATTTGTATCAAATTATGTGTGAAAATCATTTAATTCTACTCTCAACATATGTAATGTATAAGATAAATAAATACCTTTGTGCTGAATAGTAAAGTCAGACCAGACAACGTAAGTAGAAGCACAAATTTGTAAATTACAGCAGACACGTGTTTCGGCGTTACAGGGAACGCCTTTTTCAATGCAAAAAATAATGAGCTTATGGATGAAAAGACATCCGACAAAAGCCAAGAGCAGATAAGCATGCAGCATAAAAGATAAAAACAGCGGATTAGCCAAACACCAATGACAAAGTTATAAACCGATCAGGAACCAATAGGAATGCAAGCAAAGGCCAGGAGCTTTCTCTTAGGTACGAACCCAGAAAGAAAGAATTCAATTGGACAAGGATTAAGCCGAAGCTTAAACAAAAGGAAAAGAAATTGTCAGTAACCGTGAACCGCAAGAAAGGAAAAGCAGAATGGAAAACCATGAAATAAAATAAACAGAAACAAAAATTTTCGAAAAAAGGAAAAATAAAGATAAATAGAAGAACATTGGGGGGGAGGGGGTGTCAATCAAGACAAAAAGGAAAAAATAAACAAAGGAAGATAGATAAAAATGAGTGGAAAAAAAAGGGGGGGGGATGGGGAAAGGACAGTATTAAAGATATGGGAGCCAAATGTTAGAAAAATATGGAACTGCACTAAGATCGTTAACTAAGTTAGAACTGTTCCTCAAAATATGAAAGGATTCCCAAAAGTCAAGATCTGATGAATTGGGGCATTTTTGGATAATCTGATAAGAGTTAAAATCAAAAGAGTGATTCGAATCCCAACAATGTTGAGCAATACTAGACTTATTTAATTGTTGTTTTTTTCACATAATTTTGATGCTCTTTCAAGCGAATTTTTAAAGCACGCCGAGTCTGTCCAATATAGGCAAGTTTACAACTACAATTAATTCTATAAATTCCACAACAATTAAGAGGGTGAATAGGATCTTTAAGAGAAGAGAATGAAAGTTTATTAATAGGAGAGAACACCACCTGGAATTGGAAACGTTTTAGAATCTTAGCAACCTGATAGCTTACAGATGGAAAGAATGGCAAAACAACCAAATTCTTTCTGTTGAAGGTTCGGTTAAGAACATTAGTTTGGGATTTATTTGAAAGTTTTTTATAAATGGAATCAATCAAAGTTGGCGGATAGTCTCTATCAATTGCCACAGCTTTAAGATAATTAAGTTCCAATTTAAGAAGTTCCGACGAAGAACAAATATTAATTGCGCGATAAACAAAAGAATTGAAAGCAGAATATTTTTGATTTGGAGGATGAGACGATAGTCTATGAGGAGGTAAAGAGACAGCAAAAGGTTTGCGATAAACAGTAGTTTCAAAACCAATTTCAGTACGAGAAACAAGTACATCAAGAAATGAAATGCAATTATTCCGTTCTTTCTCACAAGAAAACTGAATATGAGGATCAATGGAGTTTAAAATAGATAAAACCTCATCACTCTCAAACTGATTCTGGTTCATTAGAACAAAACAATCATCAACATACCGAACATAAAATTGGAACTGCAGTTTTTGGAACAGCTTAACCTCAAAATAATGCATGTAAATATCACTAAGAATGGGGCTAAGTGGGTTACCCATAGCCAGACCATCTATCATAATATAAAAATTCCCATTAAAAACAAAAGAACATTGCTTAAGACAAGTACGGGTAAGGAAAATTAAATCCTCAATTTCCGTATTGGTGAAATGAAATTCAGAAAGTCTTCTACGAAGGCATAACAATGAACCCTCGACGGGAACGTTCGTAAATAAAGAGTTAACATCAAAAGAAGCCATAAAAGAATTATTTGGAACGAAACTATGAATTTTTTTAACAAACTCAACAGAATTTTTAATAGTAAATAAATTGTGACTCCTAAGGGGAGAAAACACAGAGACTAAATATTTTGCAAGTTTGTACGAAGCCGTACCAATATTGGAAACAATCGGCCTGAAAGGAATACCAGCTTTATGCACCTTAGGTAAAGCATAAAATCTAGCACAATTAGCAATAGATGGAACAACAGAGCGTTTAACATTTGAAGGAATAGACTTAACAGACCTGACAGCAGATGCAATAGTTTTTAACTCTTTATCACTAGGATCTTTAGAAATTTCAGCATATGGCCCAGAAGAAATCAAATCATTAGTTTTATCAACATAAGATGATTTGTCAAGAACAACAATTTGGCCACCCTTGTCAGCTTTGGTAACAACCAGATCAGAATTCGAAACTAAGTCTTTAACAGAACGGCTAACAGTATTAGCAAATACAGGTTATAAATTTTCATGTTAAAGTCAATATTAGAAGCTATAAGATGCCGAATCGAATCTTTTTGAGAGGAAGTTAAGGCACTAAATTTAAAAGCTTTCTCAACAGGAGCAATAAGCTTTGAAAAAGAAGGATTAACACACACAGCAAAATTATCATTACATTTTAGAGCCTCAATTTGAGAATTACTTAATGGAACGCTAGAAAGATTAACAACAACATTCTTATTAACAACAGGTAAATTATCAAGAGGAACGACATGAGAAGATTTACAAAGCATAGCTAATTTCTTTTTCAAAACAATTTGATGTTTATCAGAGGAACGAAGGGTTCTAGACCAAGAATTTCTGTCAATAATGTTAAAGTTGGGAATGGAATTAGAAACCGGAAGATGTAAATCATAAAGTTCACGTTCAATAAACGATAAATGTTTCCTAGTTTCCTGGATCGAAGCTCTGAGTAAAGCCAATTTCGACCGAAAGATTACTTTGTCAATTTTTACAGAACGTGGTAAATTACATTTCAAAGAAATAAACTTCGGAATAATTTTTCTTGCGCCTACACTCTTGAAGAAATTTTAAATGGTTCAAAAAACGAAATTTCTTAATCCGAAGATTGGCAAACCTATTGATTTGAGACATAATCAAAAGCAAAACCAAAACAAATGAAAATAAACAAAATCAAACAATAACAGAATGAATAAGAAACAAGAAGTAAAAAGTCACGATCAAAATACAACAATAGACCAAAAAATTCCGAAAACAAAAACAAAAACACAAATTGCATAAAAGGCGGAAAATGTAAACGTAAGGCCCGTTTAAGCCACAAATAAGATAAATAAATACCTTTGTGCTGAATAGTAAAGTCAGACCAAACAACGTAAGTAGAAGCACAAATTTGTAAATTACAGCAGACACGTGTTTCGGCGTTACAGGGAACGCCTTTTTCAATGCAAAAAATAATGAGCTTATGGATGAAAAGACATCCGACAAAAGCCAAGAGCAGATAAGCATGCAGCATAAAAGATAAAAACAGCGGATTAGCCAAACACCAATGACAAAGTTATAAACCGATCAGGAACCAATAGGAATGCAAGCAAAGGCCAGGAGCTTTCTCTTAGGTACGAACCCAGAAAGAAAGAATTCAATTGGACAAGGATTAAGCCGAAGCTTAAACAAAAGGAAAAGAAATTGTCAGTAACCGTGAACCGCAAGAAATTTAATATGTAATGTATACATAAAAAAAAAAAAAAAAAAAAAAAAATTAGAAACGAAATATTTTGACAAAAATACTTGAGTGAAAATCCAAAAGTAGGCTATTTTATACCCATTTTACCCCACCTGACCCTACTCTCACGGTGTTAGAGTTAAAAAATCGCTCTTTTGTAGCTACAAAATTTTCATTAATTTTCGACAATAATTTATCTATTATTTTGACATAAATTGGAATGCACTGGTTTGACCAGTTATGGTCTCACTCGCTTAGTTATGGGTATACTAAAAACTAGTAATGGCCATGCTAACTGAACTTAATTATTTTATCGAAATACGCCAAGTATTTAATAATTTAAAAGCACTTATTTTTCTTTCAATAATCAAATTTCAACTTTTCGATTCGGGCAACATTAAAAAAAAAAAAATCTAACTGACAAATCGCTTTTGAAAGGTTCGTCTGAACAACAACAACAAAAATAAATAAGTAAATTAACTAAATGTAACTATTTTACAGCTGCATTTTTATTTATTTTCTGACAACTTTAGTTTTTGTTTCATCATCAATGGAGGCAGTGAGCAGCAAAGGGATGTAAGTGGACATTCTCAAGTTTTGAGTAAAACGCGTTTAAAGTTGCGGTCTTTGGTAGGCTTTCACTGAAAATTTCTTCTAAATCATGTTGTATAGCAGCACCTACCAGAGCTACTAGTACCAACGCAAAGATGTCCCACTTCGGTAGAAACGTATGTAACCTTCCTTTCGACCCCTGACGGAATAGTGGTTCGACCAAGAAGCCGACATCCAGGAACAGGTTGGCGAGACAAGTTTGGGAAAAAGCGTGCTTGAATGATCGAAAAGGCACTAAATAGCCAATGCTGATGTCGCTGCATTTGCAATGCGAATCCGGAGGTGAAGATATTTTCTTCAGTTTCGCCGCTTAGTGGCTAAAGGAGGGGGGAAACGGTCGTGTCTGACGTCATCCTGGAAGCACTGACTTGCGTATTTCCATAGCTCAATACTGGTTTGCATCTTCAATTTTAATTTTTCTGCTCGCACTGTTTATCGCACGGGCTCCCCTTGCCCGTGCCCTGGGCATGACATTTCCAAGAAACAGGAGAATTTTTTATACTTCATTTAAATTATTTTTCAAAAACTATCCTAGTGTTTTGAAATAAATTCTTTAATTCTTAGTATTCCTTCCTATATTGTTTTCCCTTTTTCGTTCGGTGAGGGGGGGTGTAGTTTATAATGAATTTAAAACACAGAAGCAAAAATAAAATAACTAATGACGAAAATTAAGAGCAGCTGCAACATAGGTTTTGGTATAATTGGAAAAAAAGGGGTCAGACAGTGATAGGGGCGGACGGGCCCGCCGGCCGATGCGCCCTCAGTGTACCTTGGTTATTATTATTTTCTTTTTTGCACCCTCAAATTTGTGTGACTTCGTTTTTTTTTTTTTTTTCATTCATTCTTTTTTTTATTTTTTTGCACCCCTTCAATCCTGAACCTCTTTTTTTTTTCCTTGCTTCCTCAAACCTAAGCTCAGTTTTTCTTTCATCCCTTGAACCTGTGTACCTTCGGTTTATTTATTTTATTTTACTTAATTTTTTACGGACTAAAACCTGTGCGCTTTAGGGGTGTTCCCCCCCCCCCCCCCCTTAAACCTGCGGACTTTCGAGGGTTTTTTTTTCTTTTTTTTTTTTTTGAAACCTTTGGGAGTCAAGGTTGGTTCTATCTTGGGGAATCCTGTTCGCCCCTGAATAGTTATGGATTTCAGAGTGGTTTTTTTAAAAATTACCTTTGAATTCGAAATGTTACGCACTTTTTTGTTATTTTCATAATCAATGATGTTTATTGAATGAAATTATTTAAGAATGTAAATTAATTGGAGATTAATAAAAAAATATGCATATATTTGATGATTTGTGCATCTTTTCATTTCAATCCGGAGTGTGCTGTTTGAATATCTCTTTGAAATATAGTACGAGTTCTCAAAAATGTTTCATAGGATAATAAATCTCTTAATACAGCAGTTAAATATTGGAACAATGAGTGGTTTAAATGTCAAATAATCAATATTTTTCCATTTTTAGTTGTTTTATCTATTTTGCAAATTTAAATATTTCATGGATTAATTTCTAGCAACATCTTAAACTGTTAAAAAACAAACGAACGAACAAAAAAATCATTGGATGATGAACTTCAACGAATCGTTATGTGGTGTCATTTTCGGAGAATACATATTTTTATCATCTAGAGTTGTACATATATTCTACAAATGCAAACATTTCAGTGCATGTATTCATTATAGTTTATTTCATTTATTTGTTCCATAATCATCAGTAATTACGTAGCTGATTATAATTTGAATTTTTTTCATTGATAGCCAGTTAAAAAGTCACAACAATAGTTCTTGGAAATACCTGTTTAAAGTAAAGGTAGTTGTTTTAAAAAATGTTTCAATTGAATAATATTCCTTTGTGGGGTTATTAATAAAACGTTATGTGCCAACCTGTTGTGTCAGTTTCGTATAACGCATATTTTTCCATCTACAGTTGCGCATATATTCTACAAATGCAATTTTTTTGCAGTATATGTATTTATTATAGCTTATTTCATTTATTTGAATCATAAACATCAGTAATTACATAGTTGATCATACTTTGAATGTTCATCAGTGGTATCCATTTGAAAAGTCACAGCCAATAGTTCTTGGAAATATGAGTTTAAAGTAAAGGTTTGATCTTAAAAATATTTCATAGGATAATTTTTTTGGGGGGTTATTAAAGAAACGTTATGTACCAACCAGCTTCTGATATTCCGTACATATTCCTCTATAGTTATTTCAATATTCTGCAAAAATAATATTTTAATATATGTATTTATTGTAGTCATTTATGTACACAGTTATTTGCATTTTGAATCAACATAGTAGTTACAAAATCTTTCCATTATACACGAGTAACAGTACTTGGGAAATATCTGCTTGTAATAACAGTAATTGCTTTAAAAATGCTTCATGAGGTATTTAATTTCTTTCATAAAAGACGTATAAATGAAGTATTGCCATGTGGTAATCAGTTTCTGAGTATTTGTATTTTTCCCTCTATGTTGTTGTATATATTTTATAAATGTAAATATATAACTATTTTGAACTAATATAGTTGCTATAGATTATTAAATTCAATCATTATTCATTGAAAAATTCGTTTTTTTACTTCTTAGAATTAATATTAATTTATTATATTATTAATATTAATAATGATTCTTTCTCTCTTCTACAATTTTTTGAAGATAAACTTTAAAGTAAATGAATAACAGTAATTTCTCTTCCAAATCAGGAAAAGATTTTTTGTAGCAGTTTACGAATTTAATGACTCTCATAGATTACCATTTTCTTCAAATAAAATTATTTTAAGTTGTATTCAAACTTGGTTTAGTTTCATAATAATTATCGTTTGACATCACTCATGATCAAGTTTTGTTCCTCCATTTTATTCGAATTCAAAATAATTCTCGTAAAATATGGGTGAGACACTAGTATCAAAGAAGGTAAATTAAGACACGAAGACTTAATTTTTTTTTTTCCGAATTATGCTTTTACGTCCAAAAATAGGAGCGAAGCAATGCCATTTCCCAGGGGCGGCAAATAGGGGGAGCAAGAGGGGGGCGGTTGCACCCCCAAATATTTTGCGCAAAATATTAAGAAATCGGGAAATTCAATTCACATAACGCGCGAATCAGTGATCATATGCAATAATTAAAAAAAAAAAAAAAAATCTGCAGACGATCTTTAATAAAAGTTGATGAAATTCGAGACCTGTCCAGACACGAGCAACTGTTTTTCGCTATTTAGGGTAATAACTTAGAAATTCATGAATCATTTTCAGAACTTCTAGAATAAAAAACAGATGGAAAATAAGTTTGTTTCAACTGAAGAAGAAATTTCCTCATATGGGTTAAAATGCCTCATACTTTTAAGTTCAGAGTTAAGATGATGCTTCTGCTTCTAATGTGAAAAGGGCAGTGCACAGGTGTGACGGCCCGATTTTTACGAGAAGTTCCTTGGTATTTTGAGTTCATTGTTGCGATTATATTTAAAATGTACGTTCAGTTAGTGAGGTGAACATTGATTTCTTCTGTTAAGAGGCATATTTGAGCAATTCAATACATTGTATACTTTCATGGAAACTTCTTACAAAAGACACGCTATTTTTGAAAAAAATTCGTGCATCAACAAGTACTTTTGTTGGGTTTACTTTTGTATTTCTTTAACTGAGAGGTACAAAATGGTATTCAAAAGTTAAAGCTAGAACTCTTGATTGAGCTCCTATTAAGAGTTTCTTGTTAATTTAGAATTATTAGAACCATTAAAAAAATATTTTAAAAAGTGACAAAAATTCACATGATGATGCAAAGTCCTATGTTTGGCTCAATATTTTGTATCAAATAATAGATTCATTCAGTTTCTAATGAAATTAAACACAAGATTTAGTGATAAATCTAAGTTCAATATTATATGTGCAGGTTATTGAACAAGATAAATAAAACATTTCAGTTACATGTAAAAGTTGTTGAACGAAGCAAAAAGAATTGTTTTGTGAAGAGCCAGTGTACTTCAATGATGAAAAATGAAGACTAGAGCACAAATTTTAAACTTGCGTGGTTTTTTTTTAAGAGAAAATTTTTAAAGATGCATTTTCTAACATAACTTTGTAGCTTCAATTATTTTTCACCAATTCCAATCAACTCAGCTAACTGTGAAAGATCATTTTCGTGTCTCAGAAGGTTAGAGATTTTTTTTTTTTTTTTTTGGTGCATGATGGGAGAAGCAAGACTTTCATCTTCAGCTATACTGCCAAGAGCATGCCACTGGACATTGACGGAATATAGTACCAAGATTTCCTTTTTTTTTCTGGATTCCAAAAATCGAACATTAAAAATTTACTTTAGAAACGGCAGTATCAAGATCTTTTCCGTTACAGTTTGCTATAAAATAAATTAAAAGCGTGGAAATTATAATTTGAATTTCTTTAATGACCTTACTTAAAAAAATGTACTGGTATTTTATTCCATATTGAGAAAATTCATGTTTAAAAAACTCGACCCCCCAAATGAAATGTTGAAATGCCGCCCCTGCCATTTCCTATTGAAATCGTCTTAAAGTGCTCCGCGAGTGCTTCCGGAGCTACGTCACCAATTTCATTCCCCCACAACCTGTTTCGGGAGATGGTCCAACCCTATTCAGACTCGAAGATGTTTGTGTCGTAGTATCTATAGGCACCCACAAGGGGGGAGGGGGTGCATACGTTCGGAAAATCTACAACACAGCTCTACCCTCGACCCGCCCCCTCCCCCCCCCAAAATGATTAGAACTAAACGAGATTGCTTTTCATATATGTCAACTTCGATTTTTTTTTTTTTTTAAACCGCATCAGCAGTCGTATTTATCTCTCTCTCTCTCTCTCTCGATTGTTTTAAGCTCCAAATTATTACAAATAAGCCTTTTTAAAAGTTAAAACATTTTCAAAAACTAAATATGGGCTTATGTGAAAAGAAAATAAGTAAGTTAATGCAAAAACACTAGTTCAAATTACCGTATTAACCCCGCATTATCCGGCATGCCGTAAAATTCGGGGGTCATCAGATTTTCAGTAATACTTGCTTGGTTCTTTCCGGCATGCCGGAAAAATCGAGGTTAGGAAAAAAAAAATAATGCCCTAAAAAATATATGTTCAGCTTTAAAATGGAGATAAGTTCTATACATATCTTATTAGTATTAATAAAGTGGAAAAAAATATTAACTAACAATGTCATTTGTTATTTTAACAAGAAAAAATATTGTGTAGTTTTTTTTTTTTTTTTTTTTTTTTATAAACGAGTGTTTTTATTTTAAATAAAACGAATGTTTTATAAAACGAGTGTAATTTTTATAAAACGGATAGTTTTATAAAAATTAAATTAAAACTAAGTAAACAAACATTTAAGCGGTAAGTTACCGCCGTTAAACCAGTGATAAAGAAGTTCAATAAACAAAAATTAAACTTACCTCTCTAAAAGGAGTCGAAAATAATTTATTTAAAAAAAAAAAAAATATGTAACGAATCACAGTAACGTTGATTGCTTCTGAATTGATTACTTTATTGGCATATAATGAAACGTATTAATCTTGACCTACCATAAATAACAAGCATAAATTATATGCAATACACATTTTTTTTTTTTTTTTTTTTTTTTATAAGAAGGTTACTTTTGGGATTTATTTTTTTTTTTTTTCCTTACAGTGATTTACTTTCTGATTGGAACTGAGTAGGGAAATTTACTTTTGTTTTTGTTACAAAATAAACCTCGGATTATCCGGCATAACAGAAAATTCGAATTTTCCGGCATGCTGGTAAACCTCGTTTTTTTCGGCATGCCGGATATTGCGGGGTAATCCAGCTAATTTGCGGGGAAGTCCAGCTATGATTTTTTTTAAGGGAAAATTTAGAGTTCAAGCTCATTTGTTTTCTTGTTCTTTCAAATATGCAAGTGGACAAAAATTGAAAAAAAAAAAAAAAAAAAAGTAAGACACAGGAATTAAAAAAAAAAGTAAGAAATAAAATTTTTAATTTAATAAATAAAAAATAAAAATTATAATAATAATAATAACATGAATAAATAAATAAATAATGAACAAGTAAAGCGAGAAGCCGATATCTTAGATCCATGCAGTATTTAAACCGGGGGAAACTAATTTTTTTCCAAGTATCCTCCTATAAGAGCTGCGGAGTCGGAAGAAAAATGGCCGACTCCGACTCCTGGATTTTGAAACGTCTGACTCCGACTCCGGCTTTTTTAATTTATTTTTTTCAAATATCTCCCCCCCACCCTCATGGGAAGGGGGGAAAGCCCCTAAACAGAGATTGCAATATTAATTCCTTTTTATGAAATTTTCGTGTTGCATTTTATTGTAAACCAAAGATGCATACAACGTTAGAAGTTCAATTTGAAAATCAAATTATCCAATAGTTGCGATTTCTAAAGTGAGATTACTTAAAAATCCCATTTTTAAGAAATTGATAATGATTAATTTGCTCTCCTTCAATGTTTTAACAAATAGGTTGATCAAATCTTGTGCTTCCAATTTTTCAAAGCTGTAACTTGAGAGAAAAAAGTCTTTTATGCTAAGTCAATAAAAATTTTCTTGAGAAGAGGCGCCCCCCCTCCCGGATACCGCCTATCTGATGGGTAACGCCTCAACTTAATTTCAGAGTCTATAAAAATTGAAATACTTCGATTCTGAAAAATTTCAACAATAATAAATCTTAAATTTCATCTTAAAAATTTCAACGAAAATACTGCACTATATTGCGGGGAGAGGTCGGGTACATACAAGCAAATTTTACGCAAAATGCGGGTGGTATACAGCTTTGTACAAAAATAGCTCTTACTATACCTACATTTCTTGGCTCAATTTTAATTTTTGATTTTATTGGCAGCTTTAGAATTAACCTTAATATGAAGATTTTAGGATTAACTACAATTATTGAGTATTGTAACCAATAAATCATGTACTGATTTTATTTTGTACTTTTTAGTGGCAACCAAGCTTTCTTAGATCAAGTCTTTAGATTAATTATATATATATATATATAATATATATATATATATATATATATATATATATATATATATATATATATTATATATATATATAGGATTTGAAAAATTGTGATAACTTGTAGGTATGCAAACGAAAAATGAACAACATTATTAAAAATGAACAAAAACAAGAACAACAATATAAGCAATTGATCTGCTTCTTCGTCAGTGGGTGGGAGCAGCATACCCTAACCGAGCCTCACAGGTTTCGGAACGCGTCGCGAGTCAGCAAGTAAACCATATAATATACATAATCAAACAACGTTTGCAAATGATACAAAAATTCATTAATTCATTAGCGTATATTGCAAATTGCAGCTAATAAATGTTCTAAAGAACAGCCAGATATACATTTTTCTTAAAACCTAAAACCTATACATTTTTCTTAAAAACAGAAGGTTTTAAGAAAAATGTATATCTGGCTATTCTTTAGAACATTTATTAGCTGCAATTTGCAATATACGCTAATGAATTAATGAATTTTTGTATCATTTGCAAACGTTGTTTGATTATGTATATTATATGGTTTACTTGCTGACTCGCGACGCGTTCCGAAACCTGTGAGGCTCGGTTAGGGTATGCTGCTCCCACCCACTGACGAAGAAGCAGATCAATTGCTTATATTGTTCTTGCTTTTGTTCATTTTTAATAATGTTGTTCATTTGTCGTTTGCATACCTACAAGTTATCACAATTTTTAAATCCTAAATATTTGATATAGTTTTAAGTGCTGCAGTTTTGCGCCTCTTCTATATTAATTTTTCGTTTGTTTAATATATATATATATATATATATATTATCGGATCTTTTGGATTTGCGCTTTCGTACCAACACTTATTTGAATTTACCAAGTACCGTCAGAAGTGTCCCTACTTGCTCAAGCGATACATTCCTTTTACTATTTTATAACTAAGATCGAGGAAAAAAATATATCATTATTTTTATTTGAAAGTGATTACTTTGAAAATGTTAGGCAATAAAACTGTTTACTGACAGTTGTTATCAATTAAATAAAGTTAGAAAATTAGAAAATTATGAGACTTCGGCGTAGGTATCTGTTACAGAAAGTTCGATAAACAATCAAGCCAGCTGGTTACCACAATGACAGTTATTTTCTTATTAGTAGGCCTTTATACATGTAATCAAATTAATTGGTTGTCAGATTTTTAAAAAATTGCAAGGAGAATGAGTGAAAGTTAAAGAAAAAATAAAATAATAGTTTAGAAAACTAAAAAAAAGACGCTTTAGTAACAAAACTAACTAAAAAGTTTAAAAGAATGTTTGGATGACAAGTATATAGAGTAATTGACCAAACACTTAATTTTACTGTAATAGAAAAAAAGCGGGCTGCCTATTTACATTTTTGCATGGAAAACAATTGGAAGAAATTTAAGACAACTGATAAAAAGCCCCCCCCCCCACGGTTTTTTTTAATACAGTAAAATTAAGTGTTTGGTCAATTACTTTATATACCTGTCATCCTAAGATTATTTTTAATTTTTTAGTTCATTTTACTACAAAAGCGTAATTTTTTAGTTTTTTAAACTATTTTATTTTTTACTTTTTAGTTCATTTTGCTACAAAAGCGTGTTTTTTTAGTTTTTTAAACTATTATTTTATTATAATGCAATGTATCTTAGCCTTCTATTACATTATTTGCATCAGACATTTTGAATGCTTTCTGGTAAATTCATGTGCAAACATTGTTACACTTCACAGCTCTGATTTGTACGTTGTAAGCAATTCTAATAAGCCACTGGCTATTTGTCCAAAAGAAAGTTGAACCCACAAACATACTCACAAACATACAGGTTAAGCTAATAAAAGCGTGTTAATTAGATTCAACTAATAACTTATAGTTAATAAATTAATTAGATTATAGAATATTGCATTGTCATCGGGTCTGATGTTGCATTCCAAATTTCAGAAGAATCCGATCACAAAAAGTGTGCGAAAATTGAATTGCAATATTATAAATTTAATTTCGGTGTAGACGGGATTAGAACACACATCCAATGATTCCCGAAGGTGGACGTCAGCGAAGACCCGCGCCTTAGACCGCTCACCCACGAATGCTCATAAAGTGGGGGAATGTACTCACAATAATAAGTCACTAGCTCTTAGTCCAAAGGAGAGTTTCTCGCAAACATATAAGTGAAGCTAATAAAAGCGTGTTAAAAAAGAAACCCGGAATCGGAGTCGGCATGTCCTCGTACGACTCCGACTCCTTGACCCCAAAATCAGTCCGACTCCGACTCCACAGTCCTGCTCCCTATACAAATACTAAACCTGTGTCTGTTTGTTTTACACGCTACAGTTTATTTGGGGCTTTGCCAATTTAGGCACACAGGTAACCTACGATAGCCACTCTTATAGAGGGTCGTAGGCAGGGTTGCCAGATTTAACATCAGTAAATACAGGACACGCTTCTAAGAGTGAAAAGAGGGGGGGGGGGGATATTTTTGAAACGTCCGTTCATGATTAAAATTGAAAAATTCAATCACAACCAGGCTTCGAAAATATCATGATATTTTCGAAAATATTCGATATTTTGATATATATCGGATATTTTGATATATATCCGATATTTTCAAACTTATGTCATTAAATAGTAACTGCTTCCTCAAATCACTGTTTATTTTCTTATGCTATTATTATAATAATGCATCAATTCTAAAATTAATGTTTCTTGCATTATTTACATTCATATATATACATTTTTTTAAACAAATTTACATACTTTGAATGGCATTGAAATATAAATGATATTTTTCAATCATTTGTAAAATTTGATAATTTAATCTATTGGAAATAAAATATAGCATAACTGATACATTTCTATTAATTGTAATGGAATTATTTAAGCATTAGATGCTTTACTCATTTTCTTCGTTTAACTTCTTTTACGAATTTTATATATTTCAGAAATATAAAATATGCATTAGTCAGTACAGATCCATAAGACATTTTTTTTTTCCTGACCAAATAAAATTGTTACATTACCTAAAATTTTATGAAAAAAAAATAAAATAATAATAATAATAATAATAGAGAAAGACTAGTATTATTTTCATTATATTAATGACAAATTAATATGTTATGTAAATAAACTACATTGCTTTTGATTATTTTTAATAATAAAAAAATAATATTAATCCTATTTATACATTTAATATTTATATCGCAAATGTCGTAGTTCGAAAAAATAAATTTCGAAAATATCAAAATATCACGATATTTTCAAAATAAATATTGGATATATATCGTGATATATATCAGCGAATTCTGATCGCAACAAAGCATTCAACTTCACAAAATGTCGCCTACCTATGTATAAAAATCGTTTTCAATGTGATTGACGATAAATGCGCAGAGATATGCTTTTTTTATATTATTTTATTTAGGAGCTAAACAGCTTCACATATATAGAGGACTGCGTGCCAAGCGAGCTGCCTCGGGAGAGGCACACAAGTAAGGATTTACAACACAAGAGAAGGAAATAACACCCAGGGCACCGGCGGGATTCGAACCCACACCTCTGGCTTAGAAGACGAAACTTCTACCACAGAGCCGCGGAAACCTCAGATATGCTTTCAACATTATTCAATGAGCAAAGAAGAAGCAACTATTTGACTTCTCATGGTCTGCCGTTGAAACAAAAAACATGCAAACCAAATCAAAACGAAAATAATTTTGGCATTCGCTGCCACATAATTTTCTTATTGCTCTTTATTTCTTTCTTTTTTTTACTTTGTTTTTTCCCTCTAAAGTGATGTCTCGTTCTGTAAAATATTGTCATCAGCGAGAAAACGGGACTTTTGCCGTCCCGTATGGAAGTTCCACGGGACGCGGCACACTTTTTCGAAATACGGGACTGTCCCTTGAAATCCGGGACGTCTGGCAACCCTGGTCGTAGGGGGAATTTTCAACAGTTTAAAATACCAAACCTTCTAGAATGTAAATTTTAGCTTTTTCTATGCGAAGGAATGATCCTGTGGTTTTGAATTCTCATTATACACTAGTTTTACGTTATCTAACTTAAATTTTTCCTTCTGAAGTTTTTCATTTAATCCCTGTAAAATATCGATAAATATTATCGATTTCTCTTTACTCTGTACGAGCAAATATAAGATAAGCATTGCAAAATCGAAACAAAAACATTGGCGCTTCCCACATTTCTTCACTAGAAAACGAAAAATCAAGTTTGCCTGAGCCTTAGCTGTATTTTTATCTTCGACGAGGAGGGGAGGTTGTTTTTCTAAACTGTCGAACCCCCTGAAAAGAGGGATTATTTCTTGACATGTTTCAAGAGCAGGTTTGCAACAAGCTCCTCGTTTTGTTTATTTATTTTCTCCTCTTCCGATTGAGCAAATATTTCGTTTATTTGCAGTCCCCGTTATTTTAAGCAGAATAAAGACTATCGCAGGGATTTAGATGAGAGAAATGTACGACTTTAAATTGGGCACAAGAGGTCTGTGGTCTAGCGGGGTCGCTCCGAACTTTATATATATATATATATATATATAATTTTTTTGGGGGGAGGAGGGGGGGGGGAATTTTCAATTTGTCGAATGAAACTCCGAATTTTGCCAAACGATAAAATATGAACATATACCAGCAATAAATGAGAAGAGACATGAAGTAGGCTTGCCAGATTTCTAAAATGTTCAACCGGGACACCGGAGTCCCCCCCCCCCACTCCGAAAAAACTTTTGAAATATGCTAATAAAAAATATTGAAAAAAAAAAACACTTTAAGGGTTTTTTTTTTTTCCCAGCTTTATAATGTGTTGTCAGCCCAAAATTTTTGGAAACCGGATTAGAAACACCCCTGAAGGGAACGCACCCCTGACAGATTTTTTAGCGTGTTTTAGAGGGTAGTTCATTCTCAATGCTATGAATAAGTACTTATTTTGAGCCTAAAACAGGGGTAGTAATGAATGACACAAGCAGATAAATTTCAAAATTTTATTTGTTACGTGTTAATATTTGTTAGTTACAAATATTAACACGTTTAGTAAGAAGAAATACTTTGAATGAGGAATAAAAACTTGAAGAATGTTTACATGTATTTTTCATTCGCTAGGACATTTTTTAGAAACTCTTTTTTTAATATTTTATTTTAATATTGTAAAAATCCTCACAAGCTGATTCGATATTAATTTTACAAGTTCATGTTTCAAATGACAAAGTATAATTACCCAAAATAATCCTTCACAGTTAATTATTTTTAGCGTTTTTTGGTCATCTAATCAAATTTATCTTTTTCCAGGACCTAAAGTAATCCGGCCGGGACACCGGGATTTTGCCTGAAATCCGGTACTGTCCCGGTCAAACCGGGACGTCTGGCAAGCCTACATGAAAGCATCATTATAATTTTTTTTAATTGTAATTTTGCAATTCTATCTCTAATGCCAAATTAGGTAATTTTTGGGAGGTCACAGTGACCTCTCATCTCCACAACAGACGAGTTAACTGCTCATTCGATTATGTCGTTTCCCATGCATTCGATTATTGCATACTTCTCACAAATGAACAGCATCCATGTGAAAACCTTTTTTCAGAGCTTTCACCGTTTAACGGACTTGATGAAAAAGATGGAAGCTACTTACCCTCCAAATTATACACATGTTTTAAACAGGGGTGAGCATAACCCTCCAAAAACAAAGATTCTCCAATCCCACGAAGATCCCCCTAAGAGCGAGAGCCCCCCCCCCCCTTCAATGGCGTAATCAGCGCCAGTACCTTCTCTAGGTGGGTGCCCCTGTTGTAGAAAATGGAATTAATCATTCCCCAAATAAAATACGCGCTGAAAAATTGCATTTGGTGTGTTGAAAAAAAAACTGATATTAATAAGAATGGTGTGCTTTCCTTTTGTCAAAAGTACAACTTTTAGTCATTGAAATGGATAGAATGAGCAAAAAAAAAAAAAACATGGACCCAGAAAATTCTTTTATTTTCCCCACAGTTTTTTTTTTTAATTAATTTTTTAAAGTATCCGATTTTTCAAACAAGGCGTGGTCTTTATGACGTCACAAATGATGCAATTTGGCGCATATTTCTACTACGTTTCCACGTTATGATAATTAAGCAGCGAATTAAAATTGCGCTCTACGCTTGCTACCAATCATATCGTTGCCAGTACACGTGAGTAAAGATGCGAATTAAATATTTTGTACCGTGAATGGCAACACTGAATGGCATTTCGGCAGAAGCGTTAAACGATGAGAGAGCACCGAATTAAGTTTTTTTTTAAAAATATTAAACTTAAAGAAATTACTTAAAAAATGGTCAGATTCTATGTTTTTAAGCATGCTCTTTCCAAAAAAAAAAGACTTTTAAAATTTTGGAAACGACCCCATTCAAAAACAAGATGTGTTGAGTTTTAAGAAGTTATTCAGTAGCCACATATCAATATACATCAATTGAAGTTAGTCGACTACAGTTTTCTTTAGTTAAATGAAGTTGATGAAATAATGAGACAGACAAATGACTATTTTTCATTTATATTTAAGACAGACAACAATTTCAGAGCAAAAGAAACAAGCTTGGTGTGATTCTTCTCTTAACATCGTTATCACACTCATTGTCTTGGAACTTATCGACTGCCAAACATTCCCATTTCTTTTTTGACCATGCAATGTGATACCATCCGCATTATGCACTCCTGAAAAAAGGTTGAGCAGTGATTAAGAAATATTACAAAAAGTTACCTTTCCTTCATTTCAAGTTGAGCATCTATTAAAATACATTTCAAAAAGTTATCTTTCCTTCATTTCAAGTTGAGGATTTATTAAAATTCATTTCAAAAAGTTACCTTTCCTTCATTCAGGTTGAACATTTGTAGAGAATCCTTTCAAAAGTAACCTTTTCTTCATTTCAGGTTAAGCATTTATTAAAATACATTTCAAAAAGTATCCTTTTCTTTATTTCAGGTTGAGTATTTATTGAAATACATTTAAAAAGTTACCTTTTCTTCATTTCAGGTTGATCATACATTAAAATACATTTCAAAAAGTACCTTTCCTTCATTCAGTTTGAGCATTTGTCGAAAACCATTTCAAAAGTAACCTTTTCTTCATTTCATGTTGAGCATTTATTGAAATACGTTTAAAATAGTTACCTTTGCTTAATTTAAGGTTGAGCATTTATTAAAATACATTTCAAAAAGTATCTTTTTCTTCATTTCAGGTTGAGCATTTATTGAAATACATTTAAAATAGTTACCTTTGCTTAATTTAAGGTTGAGCATTTATTAAAATATATTTCAAAAAGTTACCTTTTCTTCATTTTAGATTGAGCATTTAATAAAATACATTTAAAAAAGTTACCTTTTCTTCATTTCACGTTTCATAAAAGGCGTGAGGTCACACTTTTTGTAACCCGCTCCCTCCCAGATGTCACAAACTATTCTTATACGAATTTACAACACAACCAAAAATAAGATATTATTACAAGAGACTCTAACGCACACATGATTGTGTAAGATAACTGTTTTTACTAATTTCGCGGGGTGGCTTATTTAAAAGCATAACACAAGACTAGTACTGTAGTTGGAAGAAAAAAAATATTTGGGGGAACTTACCTTTTGGTTTTATGGTTGCACCAAAATAAATGATGGTTTAAAACCAATTTACAAAACATTTGCATTTTTTTTTAGAATTTAAAGAAAAAAAAACATATCTTGGGGAATTGCGCTCTCTTGCGCTCCCCCCTCCCCCAACTACAGCACTGCACAAGGCATTATTAAACGCAAAGAATTAAAGAATAATTTTTGCTCTTAATTCTGGAGTGCAGACTATGGGAGGAGGAGGGGGAGTTATGGCACAGACTGCGGCATTGAAATTTTTAGGGATTTTTTTGTTTCCATGTTGTTGAGTTGTTTCCTTTTTTTTCTTTTCTATGGGCCTCGTTCTTAACTTGGGAGTGGGGGGGGGAGCAGGATAGTATTGGAGAGGGTACCCTTCTTGGGGGGGGGGGACCCTACATAACTTAATGCACAAATGAAAAATGTGTGTTACGTACTGAGAAAATTTTAAACTTTGAACATCTAAAACATTATTTACATATTTTACACGAAAGCTGTTGATTTCAAAATGGTATGATCTTTTCGCCTTTTCCTGACCGTTTCAACAGAAATGCAAATGTGCTGCAAATAGAAGGTCCCGAACTTTCAACTGTCTTATCGAAGTAATCGTAGAATTTGAATGCTAATCAAGGTTAAGTGTTATCCGAATAAAAGCAAACAGAGATAAATATTTAAAGTATCCCTTCCAATGGTAAGAAAAAATTATCCTCTCAACAATAATGACAATAATTACAATAATGAAATAAAGAAAAAAAAAGAAAAGAAACGAGGAGGAATCACAATTTTGTGTAGACCTAGAAACAACTGTTATGGATACAAAAAAAGCAATTTTGCATGTGGATATTTTATAGATGTTTTCCGTTTATCGCTTCATAAAACGTTTTGCTGCATTTCTTTACCCCCTCCCCCCGTCCTTTTCGTATTATTTCCAGAGAGCACTTTGAAAACTGTTAGTCATGTATTAATTGGATTTTTTTCCTTTTAGAAATTTTATGTCGTTTCCTTTTTTTTCCAAATGGAGGTACATAAGTAATAATCATTATCACTGAGCTGGAGATAGAAAACCGGTGGTGTATTTCATGTATTTTGCTTTAGCCCTGGCTAATGGGCGGTAATTTACTAAATATACCATGCCTTGCCATCAATTTTCGAGTTGAACCGAACCACTGCTTCGGTGACTCGTCTGGTCTGTGTTAATTCTACATTAGCTACCAGTTTGTTTGGCCCTCTTGGCTTCCATAAGAGGTTTTCTATCTCCAACTCAGTCACTTTCCTATGCCGGACTGATGAGTGCTAATAAGCACGAAACTGCAGTCCTCGGCTGGAAATGACTGAGCTGCCGGTGTTTTTCATGCATAATTTACCCTGTAACGTATGACTGCTGCTGTACTTTTAGTCAAAATAAAAATTGAATGTTTGGTGTACTTATATTTACGTTCTAGCCATCATAATTTAAAATTTTTATTTGTATGAACACAATTTTTTTTAAATCTAAATATTTGATCTGGATTATCGGGAGATCCGGATAAACGAGGTTCTACAGCAGTTACTTTTTTTTCTAGGCGAACACATGTAGTAGGAATTTAAAAACCTTTAAATTTTTTGCGTTGCCAATACGTTCTGGCATGCTAAAATAAAGGTTACACGTGACAACATTTAACGAACTCATTTATTTTTCTGTTAAAAATTAATTTCGATTATGATTATCAAAAATGTTCATTAATATTTGTTAAAACAACGTAACGTCTTTATTCATAAACTGAGAAACCTACAGAATTACTTAACTTATTAGCCGGCGTTCCCCCAGTTTTTATTAATACTATAAAACAAATAAAAAAATCTATAAAAAATCAAGTACAGTAGACTCTTGACTAATTCTGCCAAATGTTCGGCCTATTCGCAACTCCAGAGCTCGAATACGCTACCTTGCGGTAATTAACAACACTAAAGAAAAAGGTAAAACATTCCATTCCACGTGTTTTCTTTGGGGTAAATTACAGGCTTCAGAGAGTTTATGATGAAATGTAATTTCAGAAGAATAGAAAAGAAAGCTTCCCACAAACACGATGAAAAATTACTGTCATTCACTAGGCGTCAAAGCAAGTTATAAGTTACGGCGTGTGTTTGTTTTACCTTTTTCATCCGCCATTAGACAGTGGCTGCAGCGCCCCCTATAGTACATTGGAGTTGCGAATTTAAGTACAACATCTTATTCAAAGAATCACTACAAAATACAATTTTCGGAGACTTACTATAAAAATGTGTTATTCAGAAAAAAGTCGATTTTTAAATATTTCAACACCCGTATTTTTTCTATCTCGTTATACATGACATACAAAGTAACGTGTTTCGCACCAAATGTTCGAATAGACATGCAAATTATAAAATGCAACGTCTCTACAAGTTATATCGACTACGAAAAGCTACATAATTGAAGATAGGATACATTGTTAATGTCAAAACCAATGGAAGACATCGACCATTGATGACTTTTAGTCTAACTATGACAGCTGAAATACATTCGAAAGAAATCCTTCCATGATTCAGTCAGCTTTTACACTTCAGTGGATTGTTTTGAGTATTTTTTGAAAATTTTTAAATTTTGAATTTCGAAACTGATTTTCATTTGTGAATGTCAACGATCGTTTATAGTATTTATATTTTAATCTTTCCATCAATTATTATTATTACAATGTAAATGTAGTGCTTTACCTTAAAATAAATATTTGAGTGTAATTGAGTGGTTTCCTTCACTCAAAAGTACTACTTTTAGTCATTGAAATGGATAGAATGAGCAAAAAAAAAAAAAAAACATGGACTCAGAAAATACTTTCATTTTCCCAACTGTTTTTTTTTTATTAATTTTTTTAATTTTCCGATTTTTCAAACAAGGTGTGGTCTTTATGACGTCACAAATGATGTTCTTTGCCGCATCTTTCAACTACGTTTCCACGTTATGATAATCAAGCAGCGAATTAAAATTTCGCTCTACACTTGCTACCAACCATATCGTTGCCAATACACGTGAGTAAAGATGCGAATAATATATTTTGGACCGTGAATGGCAACACTGAATGGCATTTCATCATTTGTGATGTCATCGGTAGAAGCGTTAAACGATGAAAGAGCACCGATTTAAGTAATTTTTTTTTAAATATTAAACTTAAAGAAATTATTTAAAAAATGGTCGGATTCTATGTTCTTAAGCATGCTCTTTCCAAAAAAAATACTTTAAAAATTTTGGAAACGACCCCATTGCGCAGTTGTAGCAATAATAACAGTAAGTTAGGGAAAGAATTTAGCATTTAGAAATTAATTACAGAAAGAAATATTTACACAATTCTTTCCAAAAGTCACGAAAAAGCGAGGTATTAATTCAGTATTAACAAAGGCACCGAGTCAAATGACTCCGAAAGACTCAGAAACTTAAAACGAAGGCCAAACAAGTTTATTGCACTTCAATCAATCTGATCTCTCATTTCTTCAGAACCTCGATTTTGTACTAGACGCTAGAGATGAGACGGGCTCGGCCCGGGTCCGAAGCGGGCTCAGGCTCTAGAACCGAAAATAGGTTTCGGGCTCGGGCGGGCTCGGACTCAAGCAAAGATATTCAATCGTCAATCTACAAACAAATTCACAGAAAAGAAACATTTTTCTACTGTGAGAAAATGAAAGGAACATATAAATCAGTTCAATCATTGTGAAAATTTACCCCCCCCCCCAAAAAAAAACGCTTATTTATAGTGTTTTTTTTTGCGATTACTATTGCAGTATGTCATACAGTAATGCATTTGGAGTGGAGCATTTTGAGAAAATTTAGAAACTTCTGCTAATGAAGAACATTTGACTTAACATATTTCATTAACAGAGAGATCATGTCAGACTGTAGAAGGCTCGGTTTTTGATACAAGAAAGTTTCTGTGGGCAGGATTAAACACAGTTGCTAAGCACAAACATTTATTGATAGTTACACATCACAATTACACATAGATGAAAACTACAGACTACTCTGATCTACATACTACAGCCATCACTACATATACAAGAAGAGACATCTCCGCGCTTGATGAAGCGCAAAGGTTTCTGGGAGGAGATGTGACGCAATATTGACATGCGCATTAAGAATAGAAATAAGGATTGAATCCTAACAGTTTCCTTCGGGCTCGGACGGGCTCGGATTTTAGTCCGAGACAATATCACCCGGGCTCGGGCGGACTCGGTTAAGAATTTTCGGGCTCGGGCGGGCCCGGGCTCTCAAAAATGAGCCCGAACTCATCTCTACTAGACGCCTAAAAACCCAGAAGATTCAACAGAGCACTACCTATTTCGGATAGGAAGATCTACAGGTTCTCCTCCCCCATAGTGCCGAAGTTTTGTGGACATATTTGTATAATGTGATATATTTGCTCCTTACGTCAAGTCTCTCTCTTTCAATGTCATTGTTTTAATGAAGTTAATGCTCCATCTGCTGAAAAATCCTTATATGTATAATAGCCAGTGATCTAGTAACGCTCCTGACATCACCAACAATGAAACTTGCGCCACGGCATGACAATTTGATAATATGTTTTGGTAATGTTTAACATGCAGGGAAAGGCTCTATGGTGACAAGGCTGAACTCGATCCGACAACTTAACAGTTTTACTGGTAAGACTGTCATTTCAGGGGAATGAAAAAACGAAAAAACGACCCAACAATGAACGCTACCTACTGGAGTTTAGGGTTCATCCACTGGAGTTAGGGTTACAATTTCAACTATCAAAATATCACCAAACAGGCAATGGCTTCGTTCGAATGAGGTAATGATAAGCAAAGGGATGCAAGCGGCAAAATTAAAAATTTGGAGATACCTGTAAAAAATGGTAGGTGAACCCCTCCTCTGGCAAGAGATAGTACTAGTAGCCCTGGTAGGTGCTGCTGTACAGCATGATTTAGAGAGAAAAAAATCAATGAAAGCCTACCTAGGACGTAAACTTGATACTCGTTTTACTCAAAACTTGAAAATGCCCACTTACATCCTTTTGCTTCTCACTGCCTCAAATGTAAATGCGATTTTCACCCGTCATATCTTGACGGGCAGTTTTCTAGTTACTCTGAGTAATATTTAAAACCGTAATTCCTGCATGATGACTGCATTGAAAAAAGTACCAATAAATCAATAGCACTTCATAAGTCCCTAAAATGGGAGTAATAGGCTCATAAAAACTTAGAATAGTGCTTACTAGTCAAATTTAAATTATAAAAAAATAGCGAGCTGATGTGTGCATCATATGACTTCCTTTAACTCTAATTTAATGTCATTTTTTCATTAATGGCAGTTTTAATGTGATTCAATAGTTTACTCCCTAAATATCACCAACAGTGGCCAAAATGAAACCAAATTAAAAAAAAAAAAAAAAAATCCCCAAATTTATCGCCAAGTTGGCGACAAAACTTGGCGACCAAAAGACTGGCGATTTATCGCCAAGTGTCCGCCAAATTATAACACCATTTGAGTTTACATCGAAATTAACAATAATTTCCCTCCAAAAAGGAGAAAAAGACCCCCTTTGGAGCATCCAAATGCAACCAAAAAGGAAGGCGCACAACTAGACCCCACTAGGAGTCTATGTACCAAATTTCAACTTTTTGGGACATTCCGTTCTTGAGTTATGCGACATACCTACACACATATGCACATACGCACATACATACGTACATACAGACGTCACGAGAAAACTCGTTGTAATTAACTCGGGGATCGTCAAAATGGATATTTTGGGTGTCTGTACGTTCCTAGGCATATATCCACGTGTGGTCGGGTTGAAAAAAAGAACTCAACATTCATTCGGGGGTGAGCAAAATGAAAATCAAGGCCGATTTTTGAGTGAAATTTTTTTCGCGAACGCAATACTTCCTTTTTTGTAAAAGGAAGTAAAAAGGGAACTTTATGAAAAAACGTGATTTAGGTACGAAATGTAAACAGTTACATATATAAATACGTAGAAAACCAGAATAGAGAAATTGTTTTAAGAATAATAAAAATAGACATTGAATAAAGTGGACGATATACAATAAAGAGAAAATTGAAAAAAGAATAAAACATAGTTCAAGATAATTTTCTGTTTCTTGAAATTATTTGTAGTTAAACTTACCCGTGCTTGAGCAAGTTTGTATTTGTCGTCCGAACTGGTTTCACTCTGTAGTTAAAAGAAAACAGTTCAAGTTAATCCAAAATACATTGGTGTCCAAAAACACAAAATATGTCATAAATGCAGAAATGTTTGATGGGTTAACTGGAAAAATGACCAAAGTCCACTTTTTTGGTGAAACCTTTTTTTTTATGTTTTATTCATTAATTTCATAACATAAATGTTAATTTTATCTTTTCTAGTAATTGTAGTTAAAAGACTGGTTTATCAAAAATTATTTTAAGAAAATTATTTTCTTTTGAAATTGCTATTTTATAAGCAATGAAAATTTCAACATTTTCATTTTATTCGAAGAATGAACTTCGGCCGTTTTTTCAGTGACCCCCTTCACTTGGTTGATTGCAATCAAATTCGGCATCGTGAGAATTTTCTATGGGGGAAAGCATACACTGTTAAAACCAGGGGTTCCAGACGAGAGAATATATTCCCCCTAAGGTGAAGGCATGGTACCGAAGGGTGCCATACTAGCCAGGAAACGCAGCAGGGGTGCGAAAACAGCAGGCAATCGCAGAATGAATCGTTACGCATGCGCGTTGACTTCGACATTCATTCAACCACTTCAATATGGCGGACGCAGGATAAGTAGCTCGATGTTACGTTCACATTGAATTAAGTAAAATATTGGATTAAAACTCTTCTAGGAATATAAGTTTCGAGGATTCATCTCCAAAATAACAAGTAAGTACAGCTTTTGATCACTTTGTAGCTTTCAGGGCTTTCAAACATAGTTAAAAGTGTTTTTAAAAGTACGTTTACTGGTTTTTATTGTTTAACGGTTACTGTAGTGCTATCTCCAACATTCAAACCGATACTAAAAATATCTATCATTATTTTCTTGAGTACTCGATAAGCAACGTTTAACCACCACATTATTGACCACAGTAAGATAATAGTCAACAAGTGAGATGAAATAATGAAAAAAAAAAAGATTCTTGTGCTTCGTAGATTATAAAACAGAATAGCAAGCGGGAAAAAATGAACTAAAAAATAAAACTCGTTCCGTCTAGTTTTTTTTTTTTTTTTTTATTCAAGTGTTTGAATCATTTCCTGTTAGCGGTTATCTAATTGGTGTTATTTTGTGAAGCCGATAATATAGCGTTAAAAATCTCTTTTGGTTTTTAAAAGTGGCGAAAAACTTCTAATCTTTTAATTTAAATATATTTGTAACAGCTCTTTGATACCAAGTAAAGGGGGTGGATATTTATTGTTTTATTTATTTTTAATATTACTGAAAAAAAAATCATCAATACGCAGAATATTGACACGTTTTTAACGGCCCCAGAGTTGTTATTTTCATTATTATTATTTATTTTATTAATTTAAAGAAAAGGATAAAAATTTCACTGGTCCGTAATTCTTTTCATTTGCTTTTATCTGTCGTGGGTCAAGAGAGGATGAGAAACACTGAGTTAGAGCACAATCAGATGAATTAAAGCAACGCTTCTTAACTATGTTGAAAACTCTGAAATATGATCAAATGCTGTAATTACAAGTTTTAATCTTTTCCAGTGCTTAATTCAATGCGAAAAATGTCTAAAACGTAGAATAGCATGAATCAAAACTAGATATATGTAAAAAAAAAGAACAACTACACAACTGTACTCAAAAACACACACAATACAGAAGAGGGGGGAGTAGGATCTACAGTAGAAATTAGTAAGGGTGCCATTTTTCTCTCAGAAGGTTCTTTCTGGTCACCCCAGCTGCCTATCTTTTAGAAGGTGCCTGTTTTTCACCCAAAAAAGAGGTGCCATTTCGGCTCCATATTGGGTGTCGCTGGTGAACAAGCTTTTCACCCCTGAAAGGTGCCAAACGCAACCTGTAGTTTTAACAGTGTACAGTTTTTTCGGAAAATTGGCAACACATACTATATCTTTTCGACTTTTTTTTATCATAGAATCATTTTATAAGGGCCGTGGTAGCCCGATCGGTAGAGTGTCGGATTCGGAGCCGGAGGGTCCTGAGTTCGAACCTCGATGGCCGAAGACTCACCGTCGTCATTAAGGGGGACTGGGCGACGTTAAATATGCTCGTGGTCTCAATGTCATCCAAGTGAAACGATACCTCTGGGGGTGCTAGCACCAGGTAGCTATTAGCTCTTGGTCTAGTTCTAAATTCTCATTAACTGTTCGATCCGGTGATGGTGCTGCCATCTATCGGTATATAAAATAATGGAGGCAAGGCACTTAGTATGCAGTCCTCGACATAAATACAGTTGTAGTCAGTTGTGACTCTGAATAGGAATAGAAGTGCAAGACTAGCTCAACATAACCGAACAGAGGAAAGCCTGCATAATTCTTCAGGCGTGCTTGATAGACGTTGATGTCTGAATATTGTAGTCAGTAAGAACAGAAGATGCCTGTATGAATATTATAAAAAAATAGGGTCAGTTGAGATAAAAGGAAACACGGGGTAAATGTAAAGAAACTCTATGGTAATTTTTGGCCCTTAACTGTTAATGGGACAAGATATAGGCCTCTCGCCCACGAAGCAATTAGTCGAATTAACTTTTCAAAATGCTGCCTGTCAAATTAGGTGATTGGCGTTTTTCGTTGACTTTACACGAGGCAACTTAGTTGAACCAACTTCTTCTAATAAGCCGAATCTATTCTTGCAGCTGCTCGACAAGGCTGTTAAAACTAAACATAGTTGACTCAACTAGTTTATTCGCGTGTAGAGCGAATGCTTGATAATGTCCTGATGAGTTGAATCAACAAAAAAATAAAGTTGAATGATCTAAAAAGAATCAACTAAAAAGTTGATTGAACTCATCGGGATGAAAATGGTAGCGGTACATGTGCCTGGTGTGCCAGATGAGTTGACTTTCGCGTGAGGGATGCCGGTCGATTTCTTCACTTTCCTTGCAAAATGATGAACTGATGTGGGCGGTTATCGGGTTACACATTCTGATAATCGCCCGTTCGAAAGTTGATTCAACTGAGTTGCCTCCTCGTGTGAATGAGACCAAATTCATATTTAAAAAAACTAAGGAAGGAAACTGTAGTTGATCTTTACAGGAAATATTTAATGTCATTGCAAAAGAAAGTCCAATTATTATCCTGCTCAAATGGCACTTTACTCAACTTATTTTCGTTAATTCATTTATTTTTTTACGACAAAACAACAAGCGTCTAACAATATGTCTTTAAATACTTTGATCAAAATAACTAACAGGTCGGTCTGTCCTCTTATAGTGTCCCTAGAATGAAAACTCATGAAACAGGGTGGACAAGAAAGCATTTTGTAACTGATCTGTGAGGGAAAACAATATTACAGTACAACCTCGTTTATCCGGACTAACTGAGACCAGTGGCGGATACAAGGAAAGGGTCATGGGGGTCATTACACCCCCCAAACCGTTGACAATATTATCCGTCCACATTGTGTTCAAGCAATGGGGTTGTTTCCTTCAGTCAAATTTGTACTTTTTGTCTCTCAAATTGATAGAATAAGCAAAAAAAAAAAAAAAAAAAAAACATGGTCTCAGAAAATACTTTTGTTTTCCCGACAGTTATTTTTTAATTAATTTTTTAAAATGTCCGATTCTTCAAACAAGGCGTGGTCTTTATGACGTCACAAATGATGCACTATGGCGCATCTTTCTACCGCATTTCCACGTTATGATAATCAAGAAGCGAATTACAATTGCGCTCTACGCTTGCTATCAACCATATCGTTGCCAATACACGTGAGTAAAGATGCGAATTAAATATTTTGGACCGCGAATGGCAACACTGAATGGCATTTCATCATTTGTGATGTCATCCACAGAAGCGTCAAACGATAAAAGAATACCGATTTAAGTAATTTTTTTTTAAATATCAAACTTAAAGAAATTATTTAAAAAATGGTCAGATTCTATGTTTTTAAGCATGCTCTTTCAGAAAAAAATACTTTTAAAATTTTGGAAATGACCCTATTGATGAATATAGATGTAAACGATTTCAGTAAACTTTTCAATTTATTAGTTTTTTCGAAAGTAAAAATTTGAAATATTGTTTCTTTTTAATTCTTATGAAATTAGTAACGTTTATGCTTAACTAAGTGCCTCATTCCTGGTCGATTTGGTACTTTTTATTAACCTCCAAGCAATTTTAGAAATTTTTAGTGCCAAAATCGAAAGTTCGTTCAGTTTTGGGGTCATTCTTCAGCATGACCCTCCCTAAAATGGTAGTCTGTATCCGCATCTAACTGAGACCAAAGGCAATCCGGATAAACGAAAATCCGCATAATAAACAAAACGCATGCCTAAATTAGTGCACGTTCTATGCAAGAGTTGTACGTTAAATAAATAATAAGTTGTACGTAAAACCGAATATTTGGCGTATTTATAGTTCCGTTCTCGCAATCAAAATTCAAAATTATTGTCTCAACGAGTAATTTTCTCGTAACTCTACAAATTCGATCCGGATAAAAGAGGTTCTGTTGCAATACACCGGCTGTCTGGTTATGAAATCCAGAGGCTGCTGTCTTGGCAAGTTTCACCAAGGACGAAACTTAAGTCTCAAGATGCCATAACTAGCCCTGTCGTAGATTGCATACAGTTCTTTTCTACTGCTTAATTGAAAACTTACTTTTGTTTCTTCCTCTGTTTTCTTATCATAATACTCAGATACAGCCTGTTTAAATGGAAACATACGTTAGGAGAACAATTATTACTGAAAAAATAAATATTATGAGTGTAGACATTCAATAGTTCAAGTCAACACTTCGAGAGTTAAAGCTTTTCCGGAGGTCTCAAATCATGCGCAGGCAAATAAGGATCTGAAAGGTTCAATAGAAAATTTGAATTTTGCTAAAGAACGTGGTTTGAGAACGTTTTTAGATTTAAATGATTCTGTTCAGGAATTCATTACATATTTTAATATTTTGTGAAGGCAATCGTTTTTAAAAAGCTCCTACTCAAAAATGTCATTGAAAGCCATCATGAAAGTACAGATACTCTCCAAAAATATGCCAAAAAATTTCACGATTTTCACAACTTGCTTTCTCTTTACAATTTTGTTCAGTTTAAAAATTGATATTTTTAGGAATGATTGAAAAATATTCAATCATATACGAGGCAGTGAGAAGCAAAGGCATGTGAGTGCAAAAATTAAGCATTTCGAGTCAATCTGTACGAATGGTAAGAGAACTTCTCTTCTGTTTCAGGGCAAAAGACAGAACTTGTAGCCCTGGTTGCAACTGCTATACAGCAGAATTTTGGAAAAGAAAAATTCAATGAAAGCCTACCTAAGATCTGAACTTCAAATACGTTATTTCAATACTTTAAAAGTCCATTTACACCCCTTTGCTTCACACTGCCTCATATATCTTTCTTTTCAAGTAAAGGCATAAATAAGTATGACTTGAAAGCATCCTTCATTCATTGCACTTGAATGGGAACGACATCTGATATATTATTTCCCTTGGAGCCGCTATATAGATAGCCCGACGCATCAGCTTAAGTTTAGCCATTTTGGATCGGATTTTTCATTGTTGCATTCTAGGGTTACCACAGCAAAGTTACGGATTTCGTCAAATTTGCCAAAAATATTTTATTCTGTATACAGTTCACGTGCCGCTAATAATTGCTCACAGTGAATAATCACCAAACGAGATAACTCGTCAGAAAAAACAACCACTCAAACATACGCTCCGATCCAAAATGGCTAATCTTAAGTTGATGCGTCGCGTCGACTCGTAAATATAGGGGATTTAATTTCCCTACACTGTTATAACCAGAGGTTCCAGACGAGTGAATATATTCCCCCTAAGGTGAAAGCATGGTGACCAAGGGTGCCGTACTGGCCAGGAAGTAAAGCAGAGGTGCGAAAGTAGCAGACAGTCGTAGACAGGGGTGCCAAAACAGCGAGCAATCGCTAAATGACTTGCTGGCGCATGCGCTTCCGGCATACATTCACCATTCAACCACTTCAATATGGCGGACGAATGATAGGTTGCACTACGCGTGGCTTCTACGTCTTTCACATTGAATGAAGTACACTATTGGATTAAATCTCAACTTTTGTAGGATAATTCTTTAAAATAACAAGTAAGTACAGCTTTTGATCACTTTGTAGCTTTTAGGGCTTTCAAACATAGTTAAAAGTACGTTTAATGCTTTTCAGTTACCGTTAGTCCGTTACGATACCGTAGTACCGTTAGTTGTTTATTTTCAGGTTACCGTTACTATCGTGAAAATTCCATCATTCACACAAAACGCTACTAAATGTATCTATCATTATTTTCTTGAGTACTCGATAAGCAACATTTAATCACCGAAATAGTAACCTCAATGATATTTTCAATAACCAACAAGTGAGAACCGAAATAAAAATGATTCTTGTGTTTCGTGTAGCGAGCGCAAAAAAGAAATCTCTCTCCGTCTATCTTTTTCTTTTGCTTTTTCGTTCAAGTGTTTGAATCATTTCCTGTTAGCGGTTATTCGATAGTGTTAGGAGTTTCTTTAAATTTTTAACTGTCGAAAAATTTTATGCGCATTTTATTTTATTGTTATTTTGGTTGAAATGTTGAACGTTTGAGAAACGATTTTGTTTTATCGTAACTTTAATATCCCAGAATATTTTTGGCTGTTCATGTAAATAATTCATAAGTACATCTACACTTTACTTTCGGTGCGGTTATTTCTCACAAATGATCATTAACTTAACTATGATTATTCAAATTATTACTCGTCTTTAACTTTAAATATATTTGTGACAACTCTTTAATACCAAATAAAGTCTGTAGATATTTATTGTTTTATTCATCTTTAATATTACTTTGTAAAACAAAAAAAAAAAAAAAAAAAAAAAAAAAAAAACTCATCAGTACGCAGAATTTTTTCACAAGTTTTTTACCGCCCCGAGAGTTATTATAATTATTATTATTTATTTTATTTATTTTTAAGAAAAGGATAAAAATTTCACAGGTTCGCAATGTTTTTCATTTGTTTTTACCGACCCGGACCCGTAGGTCAAAAGAGGTTGAGAAACACTGATGTAGAGAACGATCAGATGAATTAAAGCAATGAGCACTTCTTAACTATGTTGAAAACTCTGAAATATGGTCAAATGCTGTAATTACAAGTTTTAATCATTTCCAGTACTGAATTCATGCAATGTGAAAAGTGTGCAAAACGTAGACTATCATGAATCAAAACAAAACTATTAAAAAAAGAAAAATACACAACTGTATTCAAAAACGCACACAATACGGGGGAGGGGGGGGAGGATCTACAGTAAGGGTGCCATTTCTCTCTCCGAAGGTTCATTCTTTTCACCCCGGCTGCCTACTTTTTGAAAGGTGCCTGTTTTTCACCCTAGTTAGAGGTGAAATTTCGGCTCCGTATTGGGTGCCGCTGGTGAACAAGCGTTTCACCCCTGAAAGGTGCCGAATGCAACCTGTAGTTTTAACAGTGTAGTCTGTTTTTCTGTCCGTGCGCGAGATCTTCCTTGCCATAAACTGATGAAACTTTGGGACGCTTTTAAAAGCTTAAATCTGCTCCTATCTTTTGTTTTCATAGTAAAAAAAAAATTTAAAAAACATTAATATGTCAGTTGAGTATTCTTCTAAAAAGATATGGCAAAAGAATAACGCTAGTTGCTATGGTATTTGATTTTTTTAAAATTTATCCCAATTTTATCCCATTGATTAGGGTATCATCGGGACAGTGCTTTATCCCCGTTAAAAACAGTAGGAAACATGACTTTATACCAATGGCAGTCCACTATTATTATAATGTAGGTGCATTATCTGCATTAGAAATAACAAGGAAAAGGAGTCATTTAGTATTATAAATCAAACATAAAAACGAGTTGATGTGTGCATCACATGACTTCCTTTTACTCCAATTTAATGTCATTTCCCTCTTATTGGCATTTTTAATGTGATTTAATAGTTTACACTCTAAATATCACCAACAGTGGCCAAATAAAAACCAGATTAAAAAAAGGCCAAATTTGTCGCCAAGTTGGCGACAAAACTTGGTGACCAAAAGACTGGCGATATAGCGCCAAGTGTCCGCCAAATCATAACACCACTTGAGTTTACATCGAAATTAACAAAGATTTCCCCCCAAAAAGGGGCAAAAGACCCCTTTTGGAGCATCCGACTGCAACCAAAAAAGAAGGTGCACAACTAGACCCCACTAGGAGTCTACGTACCAAATTTCAACTTTCTAGGACATTCCGTTCTTGAATTATGCGAAATACATAAACACATGCGCACATACATACGTACATACAGACGTCACGAGAAAACTCGTTGTAATTAACTCTTGGATCATCAAAATGGATATTTCGGGTGTCTATACGTTCCTAGGCATAGATCCACCTGTGGTCGGGTTGAAAAAAAAAAAAAAAAAAAAAACTCAACATTAATTCGGGGGTGAGCAAAATGGAAATTAAGGTCGATTTTTAAGTGAAATTTTTTTCGCTATTACAATACTTCCTTTTTTGTAAAAGGAAGTAATAAAGATAAACTGTCCAACTTTTTTTCATTCACAAATGTTCGATGGGTGCACTTTTCGTTACGCGTCACATATCTAACATAAATTTTGGAGTGTACAGTGTGATCTTTCAGTTCTTGCAAAGTTGTAGGCAATGGTGGCGCATGAAACTTTTTGACGAAAACCCCATGAAAAAAAGTTACATGGGGTTAGGTTTGGGGACCTGGCTGGCCAAAGCATAATGGGCAAATCATCATCACCTGCATGGCTAATCCAGCGCTGCGGGACGTCAGCGAAGAGGGGATGGAAGGGGGGGGGGGGGGGGTAAAAATACCCCCAGGGGTCTTGGTTTTAACATTGCTGCCTATCCTAATACAGTAGTTAATACACGCGTAAGAACTGTTGTGACCAAAAACCAGAAAAATGCAGAAGGAATTTCTGGCTGCGCTAGTGCGGAACGTGCGCGTTAAGGTAGTTATGTACGTTCAAAAAAAAAAAAAAAACAAAAAAAAAAACAAAAAAACTTGGATAGTTTATCTTTATTTTTATGTACCATTCATAGTGGTAAGTGTAATAGGTTATGAAATATAAATTTTTAAAACCGGGATATTCTTTTATGCTAACCCGGTATTTAGTTGGTCATAAGAACAATACATTGAACAACTGCATCAGACGGATGTTCAGATATTTAAGGATAAAAATACTTACCTCTCGAGCCTTTTCTTTTTGTTCACATCCACCTACGATCATATCGTGAATGCTGTCCGTTGCTCCTTCAGGGTAGTACATAGCATAAATGTCCAAGATCATTTCTCGATCCTGAAATATAACCAAGATAGTGAATAATGCCCATGTATGTCTGTTTCTGGTACGATAGCGACTGACTTTGAGGGAGTTGATTTCTTCTCGGGGAGAACCATAAACGAAAGATGAAAACTTCTTTTCTCATGTTCTCAACTTCTCCCCCCTCAGTATTGCTGGACTCGTCCAAGGACGAAGGCCAACATTGCTGAGAAGGATTATGGATTTCGTGCTCTTTTGTCCACAAGGTGTGTGACAACCTGTAAGACTATTGCAGAGCAATATGCAATAGAATGCACCGTACTGTGGGGAAGAAAATATATCGCTTGCTCGGTCAATTTAGTTTATTACGAAAAAAAATCGTTCTCTCTCTTTAAAAAACTTCCACTGTATTATCATCTTGTTTTATTCCGATTGCAGGTTTCAGGATATTCTATTTTGATACAAATAACTTACTTCATAATACAAAGACGCAACGTTAGCACTTTAAATTTTTTATCTAGTTCTATGTATATAATCGAAATTAACCAGAAAAAGACATCACTTTCAGTCAAGACATTAAAAAAATAAACAAAAATAAAAACTAAAATAAAAAAAGAAGTGGAAGTAGAAGTAGAAGTGAAAAACAAAACAAACACACACACACACACACACACACACACACAAAAAAAGTTTAAAAAAGAATAAAGAAAATAGCAGAGACTAGAGGTGGGACATCTTTACTAATAATAAAGCTGAAAGTCTCTCTGTCCGGAGGATGTCTGGATGTCTGTAGGATATCTGTAGAATGTCTGTAGGATGTCTGTGACGCGCATAGCGCCTAGACCGTTCGGCCGATTTTCATGAAATGTGGCACAAAGTTAGTATGTAGCATGGGGGTGTGCACCTCGAAGCGATTTTTCGAAAATTCAATTTTGTTCTTTTTCTATTCCAATTTTAAGAAAAAAAAATATCATAAGATGGACGAATAAATTACGAAATTATCATAACGTGGAACCGTAACATAGGCACAAGCCAATTGGCGAGATACGAAATTATCATAACGTGGAACCGTAACATAGGCACAAGCCAATTGGCGAGATACGAAATTATCATAACGTGGAACCGTTACGTGTGCACAAGCCAATTGGCGAGAAAATTCACTACACATCATTTGTAAATATACAGGCGAACCAAAAGACCTTTTAGTTTGCTATTACGGGCGAAGCCGTGCGGGTACCACTAGTCAATAATAAAACATCGACAATTATCATCAACATCAATTATCACTATTATATCGTTATCGAAGAGTATCTTCCTTGAGCTTGAGAACTGAATGTATTATAGGGCCGTTCTACAGACAAGTGTGGGACAATCCGACTCAATAATTTCACTAACATTTTGTTATATATCTTAACTTTTTAATTAAACCGGAGTAAGAACAGTTTTTAATATTTACAATTGAAAGAAAGGTACTAATGACCCAGTATCATCATTATTAAAAATCTTTGTTTCTAAAAATTTAATTTATTTGCATGCGTCACATGCAGGACAACCAAAGTCAATCTCTTGTAATTGCTCTACGAACTAATTAATGTTTTGCTCGGTTATTACAGCAATGACGAAACAAATCGTTGGTTTTGAAAGCTAAGGTTACAACGAAAAGGAAACATATCTTGTTTGTTGAGAAATATTAATTTAAGCCGTTGAAAAAAAAAAAAAAAAAAAATCGTATATTGCCATTCCACTGAAAACGGTCATTCTGTCTCGCATCGCAGGTAACTGTTCCTATATTTCAAACTAGTGGTACCCGCGCGACTTTGCCCGTAATAGAAAAATTAAAAGGTCTTTTGGTTCGCCTGTATATTTATAAATAATGTATGGTGAATTTTCTTGCCAATTGGCTTGTACCCATGTTACGTTTTCACGTAATTATAATTTCGTATCTCGCCAATTGGCTTGTGCCCATGTTACGGTTCCACGTTATGATAATTTCGTAATTTACTCTTCCATCTTATGATACTTTTGTTCTTAAAATTGGAACAGAAAAAGAACCACAACGAATTTTCGAAAAATCGCTTCGAGGTGCACACCCCATTCTACAAACTAACTTTGTGCCAAATTTCATGAAAATCGGCCGAACGGTCTAGGCGCTATGCGCGTCACAGAGATCCAGACATCCAGACATTCTCCGGACAGAGAGACTTTCAGCTTTATTATTAGTAAAGATAAAGACGAAGAAAAAAGAAATAATATTTAAAGGTAATGATGAAATTTTTTGCTTAATTAGTCACACATACGCTTGTGATTTTTAAGCACACACACAACAAAATTTTGTTTATTATCATCTTAAATTATTATTTTTAATGAAATATATGAAGCGTCACGTGCAGGACAAAATAACTGTTTTTCGTGGATTGGCCCTATAACAGTATAATAAGCGCAGATTTTAAGATTTTTTTAAAAAACTTAAATATAAAATATCAGCATCGGAAAAAAACATCGGAAGCAAATCATCGAAATTAAAAAAATATCGACCTTAAAACATCGGTGGGAAAAACATTGATGTTAGTTCAGAAACAAAAAGAGGTATTCTTGATCAAGTCCTCTTTCGTTTTTGACTTAAAAGAATTACTATTTGTACTCACGTGATCCCCGATTCCGCTCAAGCAGTGGTCCATCATTGGAATCCCAGCTGAAATATTTTAAATTACCGTGTTAAAAAAGAAATTATCAGATTTTGAATTTAGAGACATTATACATTTTGTCAGTGAAATCTCGTTACAGCACACTTGAAGGGACCACAAATTTTGTTCGTGGTAACTGGAATTTTGTTACATTGGAATTAAAGTCACGCAATGGAAATTAGAACAGGACTGAAAAATTTATTTTGTTGAAACGGGTATTTCGTTGTATTGGTATGCGTTGTAACGGGATTTCACTGCATATTAAAAAAAAAAAAGAGAATGCACTGAGCCGGGACCACCGTGACAAAGCGCGCGCTTCATTCGTCGCCGCGCGTTCTTTCTACCCGGGCCCGGAACACAGTTGAGTGAGTCACGCTAAACGATCGAACGTTTTGCTTCGTTCGCTGACAATATACTCGATTGCAAGCTTTTTTTCATTGAAAGAGCAAATTAAATTTTCTTAAAATGTGTTTACCCATGAATTGTTTTCCACAGATTAAAGTAAAAAGAAAAAAATAACAACAAATAATTTTGAAGCAAAATATTTTCTCAACAAAAAGTAAAATGGTGAAAATCTTCAAAATAAATTTTCTTGAAAACGTTGCTAAAAGCCTGATCATCCAAAAAAAAAAAAAAAAAGATTTTTCAACAGAAACAAATTATTAATTGCATATCATACATGACAATACTATGAAAATGTATTTACCAATAAATAGACAAGGTATTTTTTTATTGTTATCATTATTATCTTGTAATTTAAAAATCAATATACATTCCATCAAACGTTTAAGATAATATCGATACGTTTTCGAGCCTTTTAGTGGCAACTCTTAATTTCATTAAAATATGTAATATAAAATTAAAAAACAGAAACAAAGAAAAGTTGAAAATGATGTCATTTTTTGATAGGTCTTAAGATAAAAATATTTCTGTGTACAATTATTTTGTACTGAAAACAAATCCCAACTAAGCAAGATTGAGTTGAATGGTTTTTCAAGAATATATATACTAAAGCATATTTATAAATTCAATAGATAGGTCAAATTTAGAGTTAAGACTTCCTTTTGAAAGATACATGAAAGGTTCTCATATCTCTTTCTCTATAACACAGTACTTATCAGAACAATTATTATTGTAAAATAACCACCATTAGTTCAAAAAGTAAAAATAGTAGGTTAAAAAGAGAAAAACATAGAAAACGTTATATACTCATGCATATAACCAAAATAAATAAATTAAATAACTGAATATTTTACTAAGGAAATAAGAGAAAAATTTAGCACTTTAAATTCATTCTCCTATAATTTAAACCAAATGTGCAGCTAAAGTTTTAAAAAATATTTTTTTTCTAAATATTCATTAAACATTGATAATCAATTGCAGATGCACCGAATATTCAGTTGATATTTGGATTGGTATTACATTTTTACTTCCAAAATACCAATTAAATATTTTAAACTTATGAAATTACTTTTATTCACTTGTTTATCCATTCTAGAAAGATGGCATTTTAGAAAGTAATTAACATTAAAGTTATTCATGTAAAACTGAAAGATATTTGATGTTGTAGGTATAGCACTAGATTGTAAATTGAAGACACTATATAACTTGCAATATGCTGTCTGAGATTCAGCAATCGAATTCTTAACTTTCCTTTTAAATCGTTGCACAGATTTTTTAACTTAAAAACAATGATAATCTGAACGTTTTTACTAATCTTTAATGCAAGTGCAAATCTGAATTTAAAAGATCGGAAGGATTCCTTTAAAAAAGCAATAGAGAGACTAACAACAAATTCAACCTGTAAGAAGTGTGAAACAACTGTCTTACGCAAACATTAAAACATAACCTTAATAAAGGTTACTAAATCATTTGAAGTAACATTTCAGATCACTTACCTTTATTTCAGTTAATTCATTGCTTACAGAAAGGTGAAAGGTCAAACATTTTCAATAACGGTCGTTGGAAAACGTAAAGCAAAACATTGGATTGTTGATTTGAATCTCAATCGCTTAGACTGTAGCGCCACCTAGGTTTTTCTAAGTTGTTCCGGGCCCGGAAGGACCGAAGAAAGCGCGCATTTTTGTCACGGTGGTCCCGACTGAACTCAAAGAAATACTGCCGCAAAACAGTTGGGGAGAAACCGATATAAGGAGCAAAACTAGGAAAATTCCTTAGTCACCAGTGATTGGTAGTAACCGTTCGTATATTATTATTACAGTGAAACCTCCGAATAGCGGACAGTCAAGGGACTAGAAGTTTTGTCCGTTATTGGGAGGTGTCCGCTATTAGGAGGAACTACTTAATTTACCTTTTTCAAAATGGGCTGTTGTTCCCTTTGTAGAACACAATCGAAACAATTGCGAAAGGTTTACTACATTTTTTCGTCAAATGTAATTACTCTGTTTTTTCTTTATAAAGGTATACTGACAGCACACACTTGTCTTAAAATGCATTTAATCAATTAAAGTAATCAGTTAAAACAGTTTGACATCTCATTTTTGCATTACCAACGGCGGCGATTCCGGCGGAGCGACCCCCCTCCCCCCACACACTTTTTATGGTTAATTTATTTATTTTCTCTCAAGTATCACTATCGCATGATTGACAGTTGGCAATATGACCTTGAATATGGGCAAATCTTTTTCATGTCTAAAAATTAAACAACCCAAAGAAACCACGGCGCCATAAAGCCGACTACTACCGGCGCCGGTCTGCTCAATTGCATCTCCCGAGAGCCCCGTTAGGAAAAGCGCCCAGTTTCCTCTTTTTTATCTTAACTTTTGAATAGTTATTGTGTACAAAATTCATTAAAATCTTAAGAAAAACGTACGTTAATTGTTAGACTGACATCAGTTTTCACTTATCTGCTTCAATACTCTCAAAACTAGCCATAACAAAATTATGACTTTTTCTTTTCTTTTTCATTTTTTGCTGTCCGCAAAAAGTACCATGCCTTTTAGTTCTTTTTTTTTCCTGCCCCCAAATTTTAAGCCCCAATCGCTGCCTCTGCCCATTACCACCCTTTTAATTCCAAGAAACAGTGATAAGGAAATGACAGTTGGGGGGGGGGGTGGAATATCAGTTGTGGAGGATGAAAAGCTTTGTAAGACAAGCAGTTACTAAGATATTCTGTGAAAAGAAAAAAAAAACGGAAGTGCTACGATCGCAAGGGAAATTTGTTGTGCTGTCCGTTATTCGGAGTGTCCGTTATTCAGAGGGAATTACATGGGATGGCCTATATTAAGGGACTGGGACTTGCAAAAATGTCCGTTAATTAGAGGTGTCCGTTATTCGGGAGTGTCCGTTAAGGGAGGTTTCACTGTATATTCACTTTAAAAATTATCAGAAGGTTGTACTATTTAGTTTTTTGTTTAGTATTAAAAACATTAAGCAGCAGGAAAAAAAAAAACATATCATACAAATTTATTTACAATGTGAAATCACTAAAAAGATGTCAGTGTCTTTTTCTCCACTACATGTATGCTTAGAGCACATATCTTTATATAAATAAAACACAAACTCCAAATTTGTATGTGCGAGCTAAAGTCGGAAACTACCTGACCCACTTCGCTGAAATTTTCAAATTGTCTAGGTTTCTGCCAGGAAGGCTTATAGACCACATCGAAAAAAATCAATGAATAGTTCTTTTTTTATTCGAAACTAGTGGCACCCGCACGGCTTTGCCCGTAGTAGAAAATTAAAAGGTCATTTGGTTCGCCTGTATATTAACAAATAATGGAGGATGAATTTCTCGCCAATTGGCTATGTTAAATGACTCGCCCATGTTACGGTTCCACGTTATGGTGATTTCGTAATTTACTATTCCACCTTGTGATCATTTGCTCGGAAAAAATTACTTAAAATTAGAATATAAAAAGAACAAAACCGAACTTTCGAAAAATTGCTTCGAGGTGCACACCCCCATGCTACATACTAACTTTGTGCCAAATTTCATGAAAATCGGCCGAACGGTTTAGGCGCTATGCGCGTCACAGACATCCTACAGACATCCAGACATCCTCCGGACAGAGAGACTTTCTGCTTTATTATTAGTAATAAATAAAGAAGATTAAATTTTTTGACCTAAAAGTGGATAAGTCGAAATAATTATCGTATCGTTTCGATTTTGGTTTCATTCAAAAGAGCAGAAAAAATACATGCATAGAACATTTTCTAATTAAGGTAGAAAAACGGTGGCGATTAATTAACGAAGAAAACGTTATAAGCATTTTGAAAGGAAAAATCAATTTTTAATCCGAAATTGTTGACATTGTTCTCAAATACGGCAGAAATCAATTCAAAATTATTCAGCGATGTATTATTCAAAAAGGTGTATTCAGGATCTTTTTTTTTTTTTTTTTTTTTTTTTTTTTTTTTTTTTTTTGACCACGAATTTGAAAACGATTTTCGAACGTCCAAGAGGATATTTTTTTTTATCCTGTTCTCAAATAATAGCTTTCGATTAACTGTATCTGCAAAGCGGATTTTAATTTAAAACATTTTTCCGCGAGTTACATGTCCTACTTCTTACCGATCAGGCTACCATAGCTCCATGCCCCGGGAAAATTTGAAAATATCTGTACCTCACAGCTAAAAGTTAGTAAGTCCAAAAATCGCGATTTTTTTGTTTATTAGTGCATTGTGTGTACAAGCTTATTCCGCATCGAACTATGTGAACGTAACTCTTTATTAAAAACGAGCTGATGTCTTCCTTTTACTCCAATTTTAATGCCATTTTCCCATTATTGACAATTTTAATGTGAGATTTAAAAAAAAAATCCCCAAATTTGTCTCCAAGTTGGCGACAAAACTTGGCGACCAAAAGACTGGCGATATATCGCCAAGTATCCGCCAAATTATAACACCACTTGAGTTTACATTGAAATTTACAATGATTTCCACCCACAAAGGGGAAAAAGACCCCTTTAGAAACACCCGAATGCAACTAAAAGGGGAGGTGCACAACTAGAAACCACTAGGAGTCTACATACCCAATTTCAACTTTCTAGGACATACCGTTCTTGAGTTATGCGACATACATACGTACATACGCACATACGCACACACATACATACGTACATACGAACGAAACGAGAAAAGTCGTTGTAATTAACTCTTGGATCGTCAAAATGGATATTTCGGGTGTCTGTACGTTCCTAGGCATATATCCACCTGTGGTCGGGTTGAAAAAAAAAAAAAAAAAAACTCAACATTAATTCGGGGGTGAGCAAAATGGAAATTAAGGTCGATTAACCACTAGGAGTTTACACACCCAATTTCAACTTTCTAGGACATACCGTTCTTGAGTTATGCGACATACATACGTACATACGCACATACGCACACACATACATACAGTGGCTCCCAAAAGGCTTCGTACACCTATGACTTTCAGCGAAATAGGCCCCAATCCATAGGTTAAAATTAATATTTCGGAATGGGTATTTAATTATAAGATCTATTATCAATTTTCAACAAAACTACATGAAAAGTTTTTAAAAAATATTAAAACTTAATTTTTTAAAAATCAAAAACCAAAAAGTGCCGGAAATTTTATCTCACAAAAGTCTTCGTACACTTTATGAAATGTCTATATATTATTGAATAATCTAACTTTTGATTAAGTTATTAATTAGTAGAATATCATACAGTGTTCATAACACCTTTTAAACGTCTGGGAATAGATTTCATTCTTTTTCTTTCTTTTTTTTTTGCGTAATTTCTGAGTAAGTGTTCAACCACATTTCGAATCTTACTGTTTCCAGCTCTATTTTCGTTTTAAAGCCCTATTTTTGTAATCTAGCCTCCAGATCTCTCTAATTACGTTACATTAAGTTAAAATCTGGAGATTGAGGGGGTATTTTCAAAACTTAAGGACAATTTTCGAAGCACTAGACTCAAACGTTGAAAACCGTGTGCTTCTTATCGTTGTCTTGATAAAAAACAAAGTTGTTTCCAATAACCAAATTTTTGGCTAAGAGTTCAAAATTAATTCTTAAAATATTTAAAGGAGCATCATGATTCATTATTTATTTAAAAAATTACAAACTACCAAGTCCTGATGCTGATATGCACCCTCACACTAGAAAACCTCCACCGTCCTGATTAACTGATCCGAATAAGTTCTTAAGATTAAGTTAATAATTTTTTCTTCTACTTACAGTTATACAACAATTTAACCAAAAATGTTGAATTTTTTTTTATCTGTAGGTATATGACGTGATTCTAAAACGTTTTTAGCTTATTTATCATTGAATTTGCGACGAAAAGCGTAAGCTTTCTGTTTTTCGCATGACCAAGAAAATTTCTGCGGGAAGAGTTCCCATTTAATCCAGCTAATCAGAGAACTTGGCGAACAATTTTAGGTGAAAATTAAATGTAAAATGTTTCATTTAACTTTGTAGAAACTTTTACAGCACTCAAATGTTTATCTTTCATAATTTTTTAAACTTTAAATCTCCGATCACGTTTTGTCAACTTTGCCGGTTGACCTTTTCTTACCTTGTTTTCGGTCCGATTCCTTTCTTTAAAGCATTTTATCAAGCACTTTACTATAGAATAAATTAACTAATTTAGAGACATTTCAAACCAATTGACCATTACTGTGGGGAAAAAAATTCAAATTTTGAATGGTGTTTGCGGTTTTTTACGGATACCAGCCATTTTACAGTAATAAGCACAACATTAAGGAATAAATAAACAAAAAATTAAAGCCAAATGACTTATAAGGGTCAACACAATGCAAAAATATTAATAAAATGGCATATGATAATTTTAATCATGAATTCATTCAAAAATATTTGAGTGTACGATGACTTTTGTGGCGTGTTATTTCTCTGTCTCTTCGTTTTCTAATCCATTTCAAAAAGAAGATCCGTCAAAATTTTGAAAAAAATCAATGAGTTGTATTTAGAATGACATAGGAATGATGTGAAAAAATATTGAACTTCATATTCGAATTCAGTTTCGAGTTATAATGGTTTTTCTAAAAAAATTCTAAGTGTACGAACACTTTTGGGAGCCACTGTACGTACATATGGACGTCCGGAGAAAAGTCGTTGTAATTAACTCGAACAATGTCAAAATGGATATTTCGAGTGTTTATACGTTCTTAGGCTCTTATCCGCGTGTGATCGGGTTGAAAAAAAAACTCAACATTAATTCGGGAGTGAGTAAAATGGAAATTAAGGTCGAATTTTGAATGAAATTTTTTTCGCGAATACAAGACTTCCTTTTTTGTAAAAAGGAAGTAAAAAAATCCTTTAGAAATTTTTTTACTAGAGTTAAAAGAGCGCGCAATCCATCCTTTGCATGCGCCAGAAAAAAGTTTCTCCTTTCTCCTGTAAAATTATCATAATGTAACTTACGTCCTTCTGGCTCTGAGGAACATATATAATTTTCGAGCCTTGGTAAACAATAAAATTTAATTTTGAAAACGATAACCAGACTTACACTCCTCCACGCAGACTTCGTACTCAACACAATCTGCGAAAGGATCATCATCCTGTGAAAAAACATAGTGGAAAACTGAAAATCACTAAAATAACTCGCAATGCCCAACTGCACCTCATTATGCTTATTTACTACGATCGAAACCAAAGTTGTGAAGTGGAATCCTCGATTAGCATCATTTTTAAGAAAAGGTGAACCTTTTTTTCATGTTTACCCATCGTGCGTGACTTTGGTACAATGGATATCGCGCTGCCGTTAAAGGTTTGATTTCGAATAGAGAGTATTGTAATTAATGAAGCGGACAATACCGAAAATCAAACAAATAGGAGGGGAAAATTACCATAAATCTACAAGGAAAACAGACTGTTTAGGATAAAGCTTGTTATTTGTATATCACGTCAGGGGAAAAAAGAATAAAACATTTTCGCACCATTTATCTATTGTTAGTAGCATAGTTTGAGTGATAAACAAAAATATTTTGCAGAGCAGGGGTTTCCAAACTTTCCGGATTTGTGACACCCTTTGACGAACTGGAAATTTCTCATGGCACCCTAAACTATCTCTTTAACGTAAGTACATTATACCACTGTCATGGACACTTTGCGGACACCCCTTTTTTCACTTCTCTCTTTGGGAACTCCTGGGCTAGCACATTCTTCTGAAAAGAGTGGTCGTAAAATTTTATAATTTCACCCAGGGGCGCAGCAAGAAAAGACAGGTTTGAGGATTTAACCCCCACAATTTGCTGATTGCAAAGGTTTGAAACCATATTGCCTATCTTAGTATTTTTCAGTGCTGAATCGACATCATTTTCCATCTCATGGCAGAAGCTTTATATATATATATATATATACATATAAATATATATATATATATATATATATATATATATATATATATATATATATATATATATATATATATATAATATATATATATATATATATATATATATATATATATATATATATAGTAACTTTTCCATCCACTATTTTGTGGTATGAGCCATAAAACATTCAAAATTCAATAGTTCGTCACACTTTAGAATAAACAATGCAACAGTTTTTTCCTTAACCTCGCCGTAAACGGATTCCAAAGGACACCATATTTTAGCAGGAACCATAGAGCTGTATGAGAATTTCGACGCGCATTACAACTTAAAGATAACCACTTTTTTGCTTAAATTTTTTTGCGTTGTTCCTACAATGTAAAACACATGGTTCCTTTAGGATGTCAGTCACTCCCTCCAATTTCATTTACTTTCTGTGCCCCCTCCAAATTTTCTTCCAGCTGCGTAGTGAAATTTTGATTTATATTAATTACCTAACCAAAGAGAGGTATTGTATGAGAATGCTAAGAGTTTTAGAGTTTTTAGCCTCTGTGGAAAAATTAACAAATACAGCATTGATTGGAAAGATCATGTCCAACCTATGAACGAAATATACTTCCGAAAGTTGCCTTCTACTACAGGTTAAACGGCAAGCGAGACCCCTCACAGATCTGGAAAATGTTGGTTGAGTCAAGAAGTTGGAACAGGCTATTATCCTAGTCCTTGAGAATGGGGGCTGATGACTAAAAAGTAATGATGATGACTAAGCGAAGGCTAGTTGTTCCTTGGAGGTGATGATGATTACTAAAAAGAGGGTAGTTGCTCCTTGGAGGTGATGATGATGACTAAAAAGAGGGTAGATGTTCCTTGGTGGTACGGATAATGACTAAAAGAGGGTAGTTGTTCCTTGGTGGTGAGGATATGATGACTAAAAAGAGGTTTAGTTGTTATTCTCTTTCTTCAAGCATTTGAAGAAATGTTGTTGTTGTTTTTTTTTTTTCGTTTTTTTAAAGAATAGTTTGAGCGTTTCGGAAAAAAAAAGTGCAAGCTTCACGAAACCCTTGACTGATCTTCATGAAAACCTCTGGTTTTATGGAATACAATTTAGGAAACGCTGTGCTAAAATATATGAAATGGTGCCACTAACCCACTTGAAGTATTTTAACACTGCAATTATTTTAGTACATTTTAACTGTAAACCAACATGGTTTAAAGTTACCATAAATGAGTTTGAGCTATATTAGTATTGATAAGTAGGATTTTTTATGCATGGTGATTTTTATGAACATTTTTTAAGTTGGATAAAAGTTAATAGGCTAATGCTTTTCCCCGAAGTTGACAGTCATCACAGTTATAATTGTTTTGACTGTTTCAACTAGGTTCTGGCCATACAGGTAAGTGTGATTAAAACATTTTATCTTTTTTTTTCTTCAGGTGTCAAATCGGAGGACAAATATTGCGATGAAGATGGCAATCTTACGACTGAATCGATTATTACGCCCTTTCTGAAATAATCGATTCAAATATATTTTTACTTTACGGAACGTAGCAACCCTAAGAAAAATGAGCACCAATCAAGTTTGGATGCGCCTGATGAGTTCTTTTGTGACGTGATATTTTCATTTAGTCTCATTCGCTTTATCAAACGGGAAGATACGCCTCTCTTGCAACGGCGAATTCTTATTTGACAAAAATACAAACGATTTCTTTTCTAAAGTAAATAAGAAAGGGAAACAAAAGTTTACGAACAGGAAAACTCAACACAAAAGTGTTCTCACGAAATGGCAGAACAACTGAGAAATGTAAACACGCATTTCCATGCAATTGCTTGCTTTGCTTAACTAGCACGCATATTTTGTTTGCTCATGGATATAACTTTGTAGATTTTACTGAAGCAAAAAAAATATTTGGTTACCTGTCAACATGATATCTTATTTAGAGGAATATTGGGATGAAATATCACATTTTTTCGGACTGTTCAGCAGACTAAAAATGTAAACATTAAAAAATATTATAAAAGTTTGGAAAATAATATTTAGTTCAAACATTTCCCTTATTATGACGAATAGTAAATAAGAACTTTATTACTTTTCTTTTTATTTTTCAAACTACTAGGTAAATAATATCACTTGACAAAGAAATCTTTGTGACAAAATTTCAAGTTAAAGCAGCAAAGGGTAGGTTTGAAATATGTTGGCTTTGGAGCATAAGTCTGCTTGTTTTAGATAATCAAAATAAAATAAATTCGAGATGAAAAAAAAATTTCTACTAAATTATTTCAAAAAAAAAAAAATATTTGTATTCGTTTCCTGTGCAGTTTAGAAGGTCGCATTCTGAATGTCCATTCCGACGAAATAGTATGAGTACAAGTTGAAGTGATAGTTACACATTTCTGAAAAAGCAATGATTGATAAGAACTTGAAAGGAGAACATTTTTTTACGAAGTAAGAAATTTTTAAATATTTTTGTTAAAAAAACTGTGAGGATACTAAAACTATTAAAAGGGTAAAAATAATCTCTTCTAAAGATCATTGCACAAAATTTATACCATACGTCAGCTAGTTGACAGAAAACCAAAACTCTAATTCAGCATTCGTCGAACATTTTGTACCTTACCTATAGTATGTTGCAAATCCTGAGAGGCAATTAGTTGAATCAACATTTCGAAAAAGTTAATTGTCAACAAGTTGACTGGCGGTTTTAGTCGTGTTCACACGAGGAATCTTAGTTGAATCAACTTTTCAAAAAAGTTAATTGTCAACTAGTTGACTGGCGGTTTTAGTCGTGTTCATACGAGGAAACTTAGTTGAATCAACTTTTCGAAAAAGTTAATTGTCAACTAGTTGACTAGTGGTTTTAGTCGTGTTCACACGAAGAATCTTAGTTGAATCAACTTTTCGAAAAAGTTAATTGTCAACTAGTTGACTGACGGTTTTAGTCGTGTTCACACGAGGAATCTTAGTTGAATCAACTTTTCGAAAAAGTTAATTGTCAACTAGTTGACTGGCGGTTTTAATCGTGTTCACACGAGGAAACTTAGTTGAATCAACCTTTTTTCTAATAAGCCAAATTTATTCGAGCAGCTGCAACACAACGCTGTTAAAAGTGAACAGAATTGACTCAACTAGTTTACTCGTGTGTAGAGCGAACGCTTGGCAATGCCTCGATGTGTGACTAAAAGTTTACTGGGTAAGTGATGGGACCCCTTCCCTTAAACACTTGTTGCGGTTCTTCTTATTGCGGTATGAGCTTAGAGTTAAACAATACATGAAAAATTAATGAAATTAAAAAATAAATAAATAAATAAATAAAAACTAACTTGGAAACACTTCTTTGAAAAATGTTGCTTGAACTCGCAAAAAGCTAAGTTTCAGAAAAATTTTTTTCGACTAAGTGCTATGACCCTAAAAAAAAAAAAAAAAAAAAAAAAAAAAAAAAAAAAAAAAAAAAAAAAAAAAAAAAAAAAAAAAAAAACACGAATTCCAAACAATATGCAAAATCAATCACTGAGATGAAATTTAACATGATCAATGTAAAAAAGTTTGAAACCTTTATGTATATTTCAGTTTGAGGGGGCTGACCCACTTACCCCAGTGACCTACTTCCCCCAACAAACCCTATGTATTTTTTATGTTTTGCGTTTAAAGACAATGAGGCTGAGTTTACCTCACTTGCTACAGCGACAAAATGTTAGTAGCACACATCAATGATTCCACAAAGTTCATGTAATCCATGCAGTGGAAGGCTTATACCCATGGACGAATGCAATTCATTCATTTCACGGAATCTTAGAAAAAAGAAAAAGAAAATATATATATATATATATATATATATATATATATATATATATATATATATATATATATATATATATATATTAATTTGAATTTTTGGCATCTTGAATTCAAATTATGTTTTTCGCAATCACGAGCGTGTGTGTATGAATGCGCGTGTGTGTTTGTGTAGGCGCATCTGTGTGGGTGCGTGTGTATGTGTATGTATGTATGTATGCATGTGTGTGCGTGTTGTGTATGCAGTGCTGTGTGTGTACGCGTGTGTGTGTAGGCGTTCGTGTGTGTGTGTGTGTGTGTGTGTATGTAGGCATATGTGTTTGTGTCTGTGCAGGCATGAGTGTGTGTATGTGTGTGTGTGTGTGTGTGTGTGTGTGTAGGATTCTGTGTTTGTATCTGTGCGCAGGCATGAGTGTGTGTATGTGTGTGTAGGATATGGACGCAACCTGGAGATGGTTTTCGCAAGAGGAGCAGCATCGTGGGACGGTCGACGCGACGGTGATGCTGGCAGAGTGTGCTGGTGGGAAAATAAAATGATAGGAATTCAAAACAGTCAAATGAGAACAATAAGCAATCGTGATTGCTCAAAAAAGAAAAAAAAAACATTCATTCGATTAAACCATTTTCAACCATTTAAACGATATTCTCTCGGATGTTTAAACTGCATCTTAGTACGCTAAAGTAGGCCAAAACGAAAGGTGAGAAGACGACAAAGATGTTTTTAATTTTCCAGCCTTGGTTTTCAATTGAAGCTAACGATTCTGCTTGCGCAAATTATATGTCTATATAACCGCTGTAGCCTTCAAAATATATACATTTTACTGCTCGGTAGAGCTAAAAATAAAAATTTACACTGGTTTAGCATTGCTTTCGTTATAATATGTTATACTTTCTACAGAGATTATGGCGTTACAAAAGGTAATTTGAAAAAGAAGAAGATTTCTATCCATAAGTTTGGCACTTACTGCAAACAGATATGCCAGCATTCATTAATTACAGGTAAATAATCTCATATATTATTATTTCTGTATATATACATATATATAAATACAGTGAAGCACCATTTATACGTCTCTCTTTTATACGTTTTTATCAATTATACGTTTTTTAAATTGGTCCCTGTAGAGTCTAATACGCATTGACCTACACTGCCGTGCTAAGCACAAATGTCGTATCTGCACTTTTTGTCGAAATTGAGCTATTGTTACCAGGTGGTTCTTTGTCACATATTTTACCCTAATACAATGTTTCATAGTCATTTGTGGACGGGAAACATTTTTTAAAAAATTCTGAAAAAGTTTCATCTGAATCAAATACATGGAGTCGCACAACTTTAAACGGGAATTTCTCATTTTGAACTCAGCTGCAGATACCACTTTTGCGCTTAGCACGGCAGTATACCTATTATACGTTTTTCATTTGTACGCTTTTTCATAAAGTCCCTTCAAAAACGTATAAACGGTGCTTCACTGTATATATATACTCGTATATTGATAAAAAAAAAAAAAAGAAAGAAGGAAAGAAAGTCGGCACGAAAACAGGTTTTAGAGTATTCCAATTGTAATCATCATTTATGTATTAATCCCCTTATATGATGACGAAAAAATACTTGCAAATTTAGAACAGAAGACCTAGAGATATTTTTTGCATCAGATAAAATTTGTTTCAATGCTCCAAGGTAATTAGAACATGAATTATAATTATTTTAAACTAATTTCAAGCTGAAATGAAGGTAAGCCTTCAATTGGAAATTCATCGTTGATCACGGTCATTGGAGAGCAATGATTTTATTAAAATGTATTTAACTTTTATTGCAATATAAATTTGGTTTTTACACACGGAGAAAACTTGAACTTAATAGAAATTGATTTAAATATTTAAAAATATATATATTACTTGTTATAAAGCACTATGTACATCTTAAAAATTCTTTTTTTTTCCACAGGGTTTCCTGTGATCGCCACTTCAAGGAGCATCTTGAGAAAAATCGTCAAGAGCGTCGTATTTGTCGTCTGCACAGCTGGATTTCTGTACCAGACGACTGACTTTCTCAAAATGTATTTTTCCTATCCGACCATGGTGGGTGTCCAGATATATAACCCGGATTCGGTAGCGCTGCCTGCGGTAACAGTTTGCAATGCGAATCGGTGAGTTTGTTTCATTCATGCTGATCTCGGGACAAGGGATTCATGCTAATCTAGGGGTGTCACTGCGCGGTCATCCCGCAATATGTATAAATCATTAATGTTCTAGAACAAGAAGTTTTGTTTAGGAATTTGGTAATTCATATTATGACACATAGCATAATAGGAAATATTATAACAGTAGCAAACATACCCAGCGTTGCCTTGGTCAGTAATAATATTGAGAAACAATTTATACTTTCCTATATTTATTTTTAGCTGTGCCCCGCCGTTTCACCCGCGCTAATAAGACAACAATGTATTAGAAAACTATTTTAAGTACCTCACGCTATGATATACATATATGTATATAATAAAAAAGTACACATCCTTATCCACATCGATGTTTTTCGTTAAATAAAAAAATCGAAAAAAATTTAATAAAAAAAAAAATCCTTGATTTATAAATTAATTAATTTTTAAATGAGCCGGGTAATTAATGCTGAAAATTTTCCCACCCGCAGCCGGGTTCGAACCCGAGATCCAAGGGTTGCCGGCCGAGCGTTTTACCGACTGAGATTCGAGAAACAAAATTCCGAGCAACAAAAAGTGCATCATGATTATTATTGATTTAATTTCAATTTATTGCTGCTCCACTTCTATTAGTCATAGCGTGATATTGGACAGCCTTATAGCCCATACACTTTCTTAATAAATGGACTATTCTACATAAAAAGAATTTTTCAATTCGAACCAGTAATTCCTGAGATTAGCGCGTTGAAACACGCTTCAGATTTATGTTATTAGTATTGATTAACTCGCACGAAATTACAAAGAGCTGCAGATACGTGTTTCGGGGTTACAAGCAGGGCATAATTTGCAACAGAGCTCATGGAAGCTGAGCTTATCTGCACTTCTCTTCAATTTTATGCAAATTTCAAACTCTTAGATCTGTGGTGCCCAACCTACGGCCAGTTTTCCAGAACTAGCCCACGAAGCTGACCAGTGTGGCCCGTCTTGTTCAACTTTTTGAAACGAAAATCACGATTCGTAACAAAATAACAAATTTAGAGACAAATACTCAAATATTGGTTCCGATATTTGAGTAGTTTAAACATACGATTTTAAAACGATGCAAATTCCTCGTTTATTAGACTCCCGTACATCCGGATCAAATTTGTAGTTAAAAAATATGTTTGCTTAAATAATAATTTTAAATTTTTTGATTGCTAGAACGGAACTATAAATTTGCCAAATATTCGGTTTTTGTTTTGATTAATCGTACAACTTCTGCATAGAACGTACAATAGAGTACTATTCTATCAAACAACGTACGTATGACGAACTGGCAAGGGCAGATCCAGAAGTTTTTCAAGGGAGGGGAGATTGATTTTTATTACTTACTTTTTACTATCTATACTGATTTAAAATTATTGATTACAAAGGTTTTGGACTTTAATTCCGAAACAGTTTTGAGATAGGGTCCCAAACCCAAACCTCCCTTCTCACAACATCAATGCAACTCATCTAAATTTGCTTTTTTTGAACTTCATTTTCGAAAAATTATTGGTGGAGAGTCCCTCAAGGGAGGAGAGATCGCCCTTATAGCCCTTGTATCCGTCCCTGCGTACTGGGAGCGTCAGTCCGACACCACTGCAGCTGAAATATGATGAAATATTTGCGAGAAACGGTGCAATGTAGTTTTGTTACTGAGCATAATCTTCTGCTGTAGTAAAAGGCAAGTATGCTTATTCAAGAATTTGCTTTTCTTATTACCCGGATTATCTTGATTTTCATCTACTATTCGGATTGCCCGGATAACCGATAAGTCCGGAGAAACGTGGTTGTACGGTAATAGGTGTGTCCATATATACTATCTTTGAAGGTAATCCTCCCCCCTCTTCTTTTTTCGAGTAGCAAACAAAAAACTGAGCCAAACAATGTTACTTTTTAAATCTAAGTCTCTAAAGTTGCATTAATTATGTTTCAGTATTCGTCGGAAAGTGGTCTGCACCCTCATGCCTGAAGAATGCAACTGGAACTACAAGAGCAGAGAAGAATTCTGCTTCGTTTTCCCCAAGTACTGCATAGATTACCAGACAGACAACCAAACAGTCCTCGCTGTAAGAATATTTTACGTCATTTCAAACGATCCAGCCATTTCTTTTAGACCTGCATGCCCCAAAACTTTTTAACTATCCTGATGCCAGTATAAATTTGCGTTGTTTAATGCAGAAATACTTTTTTAGGGGGAAGAGTATAATAATAGCATAATTTCGTTTTAATGAGCTTTTATACTATCGTTTCTCAACCTGTTTTGATCCGCAGAACGCAAGAAGTGTATGAATAATTTCGTGGATCAATAAAGTTTTCTTACTTTAAAAATATTTTTTTCTTTCTTTTCTTCCCTTCTTCTATTTTACAGAAAAAAAAGAAGTTTTCCTAGATTTAAAAGAAATGTTTTATGAGTTAACTGTAAAAAAATTTAAAATAATTTTAATAACAGTAATATTTAAATGTAAAACTATGTAGTTATTGCAATTATTATACATAGGGTTAGCAATCTTTCAAGGAAAAATACAGATAAATTAAGTATTCACAAAATTAACTTTAAACTAAGCGCATAAGATTTAAGATAGTTTTCAACGTGGTGAGGCAAACATCCTTGAAGCACCGTCGAAGGCGCTCTAGAATCGCTGCTGACAAGCAGGGCCAGCGATTGAGAATCCATGTTTTCAACGACATGGTGTCCAGAGAATGAAAATAAACAATAAATAAATAAAACGAAATAGAAAAGAAAACTAAAAAAAAAAAAACTTTTCTAAAAAAGAAATCCTTAAGAATTTGTTAAAAAATATATAAAGTGATACTTTAATCCTCGTTCTAAAATCAAAATGCCCGCAAAAAGGGCTGCATTAACTCGACCATCTAATGGTGCAAAAATTGATTGCGAGCATTTAACTCATTAATTGTCAAAATCACTGATTGAATAACCAGGGATTTTTTTTAACGTCACCAACAATTACTTATGTCCATCATTCTCTACCATAGAACGAAATCAAAGGTTATAAATGCGTGAGTGCATTATTTCGTTGCTGGAGCACCAAAAATTCGGTAATTTCATTTGAAAAAGGTACTATTCCTGAAAACTAATAGATGCGTCTATTTCCGCCTATAAACCGGATGTTAACCTTTCCGTTTCATCGATGGTCAGAGTGCATGAATAGATTCTTATTCCGCACTAAGCCATAACACCGTAATTTTGTTTTTAAAAAAAGAAAAAAAACTTTGTATTTATTGACCAGTTTTATTAGAGCGCGTGTACCAACCTTCGTGTGCAGTAAACACACGATTTTACGCTCTCCTGAAAAGAAGTGAAAATGTGACTTACGTTTCTCTGGCTTTGAGATATAGATATTTTTTGGAATACGTCAAATTTGAATGCCAATCTGTTTGATGAAAAGGAAATTTGTTCCCGTCATACCATGATGGGTTATTTTCTAGTAAAGAATAATATGCAAAATGTAAACTTTTGTGTCGAAGTAATGAATAAAAAAAACCACCGTACTAAAATCGTAAATTACACACACACACACACACACACACACACACACACACAAAAAGGAGATATTTGTTTATTTGTTTCGTGGTCTACACCGAACAATGTTTTTTAGTATGTGAGTTTGTGAGTTTCGGAGCGTAATTTATGCTTTTTTTTTCTTCTTGAGAATATTGTCAACTTTATGATGTTAAAATTTTTTCATTATTTCTATACGAAAGAAGACTCTTTTAACCTATTATTTTTGGGTTTAAATGAACCTGTTGCTTGGTTGCTTGCAGGCCTAAATTAAGGCATGGGCGCAAGAAACACAGGCTCAGGGCACCAAATCTAAATTAAGTTTTTAGAAGTTAAAAATTGTATGTTGCAAGATTCAAAAATTAAATTAAAGTTTTTTTTCCATATGATAAATGCAAAGGAGTGGAGGAGGAGGAGGGGGGGGGGGAGCGCCGAATAAAATTATGCTCTAAGTCCTCAGATAGCATAGTCAGACCTTGTTTGCTTGTACTCTTTAGTTTCTAGAATTTCTTTACTCTGAAACTCATATTTCCACGTTCTGATAAAGAGGCTCCTTGTCAACCCCAAAACACGTATCTGCAATATTTTACTTGAAAGTTTCCTACTTTAAACTTCACATTCAAACTTCAAACATATTCATTGTAAGAGCACCAGTTATACAGTGAAACCTGTGTAAGTTGACCACTCGCGGTGCAGTACTTTGGCGGTCAACTTAGACAGGTGGTCAACTTATAAAGGGCGGTATTTTTTTTTTTGTCATTTCTTGCACCATGTATTCATTTTTTGAGGAATTCGCTCTTACTCTTTCTGTTCACCTCACTTTCATTGTTTAACATAATTGAAAGTAAAAGACTAATTAAAAATACTATTCAAATTATTTTGTTAGTTTTTCCTTGTTTTTAACTTTATTAGACACTTTAGTTTTAGAAATTCCATATATGCCAGCTAATATTCTCTGGCTTTTTCCATTTTCAGTTAATTTTAATATTTCATACTTTTTATTAATCTCAAGTTCAGCTAACTTTCTTTTTAAAGCCTTTTTATGTAAAATTTATATCACAAAGAGCAACAAGCTCGACTCTCCCAGTTCATAAAGGCAAAATCAAAATGTTCTATCTCTTAATCCCTTGCACCAGAAACATGTAACTTAACTTTACTCATTAGCAAGCCCAGATCTGCGTACCCGCAGTGCGAGAGACCCGCGTCCTTAGAGGGGCTAACGGCCCTAGAAATTGAAGAAAAAAAAAAAAACTAGCACAAAGACTTATTCACTTTAGTAATAGACACTTTTGATCACTAGGCAGAGGCCCTACATATTTTGTTGCAGGGGGCCCAAAATTTATAGATCCGGGCCTGCTCTTTTTAGCATAATTCCTGTGTTGTCACAACATATTGCAACTGAAAGGAAAGACTTTGAACTTTTCTACCGACACCTATTTTCATTGAACAGAGTACAAAAAGCTATATCAAATAGAACAACAAATGAAAAACAAGTTTGGAGAATAAAGAGCAGCATTAAGCTTTATGCTGCTGGTTTAATTAGTAAAATGCTGTTCTGTCATCATTGCATTAAACACATTCTTAGAAAGCTATGAAAAAATAAATAAATGATAAAATAAAATAATTTGCTGAAGAAAGTAACAAAAATAAACCAAGTGGTCAACTTACAAAGGGTTTTTTACAATACTCCAAACCAAATTTGGCGAACATTATTGGTTAAGATAGACAGGTGGTCAAGATAGAGAGGTGGTCAAGTTACAGAGGTTTTCCTGTATTATATGAGATAGGACTAATTCCGTTCCTGAGAAAAGCGGTGAACATAGACAGGTGGTCAACTTACAAGGGTGGTCAACTTGACAGGTTTTACTGTAGCTTCTATCAACTGCTAAAGGTCTTCATTAAACATCATTCTCTCAAAAATATGTGGAAGAAATGTCTTTATCATTACTAAAATTTTTTATGTCTGCCTTATCATTACTTCTTCAATTCCAGGGTTGCAGGGTCGGAGGAAAAAGGGTTCCGACTTCGGCTCGGACTCAGACTCCGGGAATTTTAAAGCCTTCAATTCTGCCTTGAAGACTCCGACTCTTTGCCCCAAAATCAGCTAGACTCCGACTCCGGAAGTACTGGCACAGTTGTGGACTTTGAAAGAAAATGACCGACTCCTACACTTAGAATTTAAGCCTTCGACTCCCGACTCTGACTCCTTTACCTCCAAAATCAGTCCTACTCTGACTCCACGACTCCGACTTCGCAGCCATGTTCAATTCCAAATGCTAAACTTTCTTAATTCCTCTAAATGTCGTACAAAGCTTTTTTTTCTGTAACCTATAATAAACTTAGTTGTAAACAGGTCTACAAAGTCGGAGTCAATGTTTGAAGTTCTAAGAGTGGGAGTCGGTCACTTTCCCTCCAAGTCAGCAACTTTTCCAGTGCTTGCGGAATCGGAATCAAATTCGGAGTTAGATTGATTTTTGGGGTAAAGGAGTCAGAGTCAAAGGCTCTAAAATTTCTGTATCATTTTCCCTCTGACTCCGCAGCCTTGGTTGTAAATAGATCGATTGAAATTCTGAAACTCATTTTAGAACGTAAACATACGAAGAGCTGTCAATTCTAATCGTACCTTCGAATACACAAAACAAGCTGGACAGAGGAAGGAAGACCTCATCAAGTACTGCGTGGTGAAGACAGACACTTCGAGACCTTGCAAGTATGTAGTCCATCATGGGTCTTGGAAGTTCATCTATGTAAATACGTGCGATTCCCACTAGACTATTTTTTTTTTCCTTTCCAGAAATTACGTCTTTGTTCCAGCAGTCGATGGCAGTGGATACCCTAACAACTGTTTCTCAATAGAATCTCTTTGGGGAAAACCTGAAGAAGAACTCCAAATTTTGCCTGTTACAGGACGTAAGGAACAGTTGCTTTTCTAAAAGGTTGCCATGGTCGAAGTTCTAATTAAGAGGAGCCAGTACATTAAATACTTTCAAAAATTCGATTTTTTGATGTTTATATATTTTGAAACTCCATTTCGATACCTTTTTAATGATACAAACTTCTTGATAGTGCTTATATTAGAAGTAAGTTAAAATAAGCTTTAAAAAATGTAAACCTTTTTTAACGAGGTATAATTTTCCCCTTTAAATTGCAATATCTCGAAATGGTATTTTTGTAACTTAATGTTCCTTTTTCTCAGAAACTAAATTGTGTTAGGTTTTGAAATTTTTACCACCTATTCCATACATCTAACTGCATATACTAAAGTAATTTTTTTCTCATATTCAAAAAATATTTTTTTATAGAGCTGATTTCGTGTTGCAAAATGGCATTTAAAAAAAAAAAAAATACAGTGACTTAGACATCAGATTTTTTTTTAAAAACTTTCTTTCTGTAAAATTTTACTTCAATATAGAGAAAAGAGTCTACTTAAGGTATAGAAAAATATATAGAAAAAGTTCATAATTGTAAGTTGAATAGATTTTCAGAAAAAGGTACATGAACCTGTGCAAATTAACATTGACGGTATATTGGGTACCGACTATTCTCAAGATATGTGTAGGAACAGGGCTGGATTTAGACTTAAGGGCGCCCTAAGCTATCTCAGGTATGGGGGTCCCCGTTTACTGTCCACATAACTATTATAATTGTGGCAAAACAGGCCAATTTTGATTTTTTTTTTTACTTTGAGTGTCTTTTTTCTCTCTGATACTAAAGCCATGTTTCTTCTTTTCATAATTTTAATTCTGCTCTATCGTTTCTGATGGATGGAATTTGACGGGAGAGGGGATATCAAGAGAGTGAATTTGGCTCATTTTTGGAATTTCCCCTACTCCAGGCATTGGTTAGAAAATTTATAATTCAAAACTTGTTACTGGATTTTTCTAAGTTTTCAAGGTTTTTCTGCATTTGAAAATGAAATGTATTTTTTCTACTACTCTTCATTGTTTTAGGAATAAATCATGCAATTTTTTGGGAGTTGGAGGCCCCCAACAAAGTAGAGCCCTAAGCTATAGCTAGTTTAACTTACAGGTAAATCCAGCCCCTGCCCCGTATTCGCATAAAAGGTACAGGTAGTTATCAAAATAATAGAAACACTCTGTGACAAGTGTGTTGGGAATTGCTACTCTGCCATAAATGTCCTGTTGATAAATGTGCCTTCTGACTCTAATCACTCACACTGGTGAATTTAGATGGTGATTGAGTTCTCTGGTCAATTTGCTGATATTATTCCCTTTTTAGATATTACAATCATCTTCAATACCCGTCGGTTTCATTTACTGAGCTTATCTTTCCTTCCACTATTTTGCTTTGACGAGTTTGTCTTACCACACTGTGTGTATGCTGTCATGACTTTAGATACAGTACCTCTAGAAACACGAAAAAGTTGGGATGTTTCAGTTACACTTGCTTCAGCGCTCCAACAATTTGGTATCTTTTAAAATTTGAGAGATCCGATATTTCACGCGCTTGAAAAAAATCCAAGACTTCCTGAACTTCAATTAAGCCACCATATACTACCAGAATATGGACGTTGCTATTTATAAAAAGACCAAATATCTAGTTTTATTCTTCACTAGTGGTATCCGCACGCTTTGCACGTAATAGAAAAATTAAAAGGTCTTTTGGTTCGCCTGTATATTTACAAATAATGTATGGTGAATTTTCTCGCCAATTGGCTCGTACCTATGTTACAGTTCCACGTTATGATAATTTCGTATCTCGCCAATTGGCTTGTGCCCATGTAACGGTTCCACGTTATGATAATTTCGTAATCTAGTCGTCGATCTTATGATAATTTTGTTCTTAAAATTGGAATAGAAAAAGAACAAAATCGAATTTTCGAAAAATCGCTTCGAAGTGCACACCTTTATGCTACAAACTAACTTTGTGCCAAATTTCAAGAAAATCGGCCGAACGGTCTAGACGCTATGCGCGCCACAGGCATCCATCCTACAGACATCCAGACATCTTCCGGACAGAGAGACTCAGCTTTATTATTAGTAAAGATAAAGATAACGTAAGAAGCACATTCAAAAATGTCACTTTTATTCACAGGTGTTTGATTATTTTGATAACTACCTGTATATTACTGTGAAAGTCCAAAATTAGGTAGTGGTACCAATACGCTTCCTTGTTCCAGAGTACGCCATTCTCTTGACCATGCATCCAGAAGAGTACATCAACTATTACGGTCTGACTCAGGTTCATCTGTTTGCCCACGAGCCTTTCGCAATCGCCAACCCCATGAAGGAGGGCATGACCTTAGAAGCGGGAAAGCACTACAATATCTATGTCAATCAAGTAAGTTGTAGCTGACATTACTTTTTTTGAAAAGTTTGACGCTGCCTCGAAACTCCACGGTTTTTAGAATATATATATATATATATATATATATATATATATATATATATATATATATATATATGTGTGTGTGTGTGTGTGTGTGTGTGTGTGTATCTAATTTGAATTCTGACACTTTGAATTTGAATTATGTTTTTCGCAATCACGAGTTGCGACAGGACCTCACTCGGCATCTACTGTCTACAAAAACAAGGAGTTGATCAAGTTTTTCAGAGGGATGTAGCACAACCTCGTTTATCCGACTAATAGGCCAAAGGCCACCCGGATGATCGAAAATCCGGAAAACACGCGTATTAAGCAACGCAAAATTGTAAATAAGCTGACTTACAATTGCGACAAAAACCTAATTGTGCAGCAAAATTACATAGAGCTGTTTAAAAGACATAGACAAAAATCGAAACAATTTTTCACATTATTCCTTAACAAAGAATTATTATTCTGTTTCAAACAAGCGTGTCTTAGGAATAAAGCACTTTCAATCTAAGTGCTTTATCATAGTTCAATTGTAGTTTTGTTCGTTAGATTACCATAATTTACTGTAAAATCTAAGCAGGAGCTGTCTGTAGGGGAGAGTGTTGTACTTTGGGACACTTTTAATATTTTTATTTTTAACGTCAGTTTTTTAAGTCAAATTTAAAATCTGAAAGTCATATTAAAATGTCTCAACATATTTCTATGAAATATATTTTTTAAAATTCATACAGTTTGAAAATAAAATATTGCCAGCCATTTTAAGTAAGAGTTCCAAGCTGTCTCAAGGCACAGCATCCTATTGTAACTTGGGACACATCCTGTTGTACTATAGGAAAGTCTTCAAGATTCAGGAAACAGCCATATACAGTAGGACTCGACCGATGCATCGGCCTGGCCGATGCATCGGCGCCGATGTTTCAACAATTTAGCCATCGGCATCGGCATCGGCGGCCGATGCTAACTTGCGGGAAACATCGGCCCATCGGCCTTAAAAAACATCGAAAAACCGATGGAATTGGCCGATGTTTTTGAAAAAAAAAAAAGGACCTTTGCTGTTTTACTTTTTAATACAAAGTAAATGGAGTTGTTGTTTTCATATAAAATTATTTACTTAAATTTCAGTATGAATTTCTATTTTTAGTTATCCCTAGAAGAGAGTTTTTAATACTACATTCAGGTACCAAACAAGTTAATTATTGCTCTGTTTCTTGCAGCAGGATGTACGTATGTATCTGTCATAAGTCATAACTCAAAAATGATAATCTGTAGAAGGTTAAAGTTTCGTATATGAGGTCTGCGGACGTTCCAGTTGTGCACTTCCCTTTTTGTTTTCGATCAGGTGTTCTGAAAAGCCTGTTTACTCATTTTTTGTGGCTATTAATTACTTATTTCAATGCAAAACTAATATAGCGTCTCAGACTGACGATCATTTGGTGATATATTGCCGAATTGGAGACCATGGAAACAAATATGAGATGGCGAAACCGATTTTTGTGTCATTTTATTAGATTCCCGTTGAACCGATGGAAATTTTTAATTTTTCGATATTTGTAATATGAATCACAGTAATGCAGTCTTTCCTGTATCGCTTCGGCGGAGTTACAAGTTTGGGGCCCGTCGAAATACATTTTGGGGATCACAGAAGTTGTAAAACATTTATCATTCGCATTTTTGTAACTCCTTCGGTGGCCCTATGGTTATGGGGCCTCTCTCACAATTGCAACATTTGCTATATTTTAAATCCGCCATTGCACGTCAAAACAAACTCGGGTGCAAGTTTTGAAAGGGTTTTCTGCTCAATGTTTATGACTATTTTGAATTCTATTCTTACGACTATTTTTTGAATTTCCGAGAATACTTGCGTGCCCCTCCTCCCACTCCCTCAATTTCTGAAATCAAACTCTAGTTGTACTTCTGAGTTGTTTAAAACTAACACCATTCATAAAATTGGAGTTTTTTTTTTCAAACTTTATCTATTGTTTAGAGAGAATTTAGGGCATTAATGTAAGAAATTGATTAAAGACGTTTTGAATGGTGACATAATTCGGAAATCAAAGGGACTTTTGATTTTTTTTTCTTTCGGAAGTGCTGAAGTAAATTCAGAAACTCTTCCGATGCGTTGGTAGTAGCTGTTCTGTACTAAAAAAATGAGGCAGAGGTTGGGGCCGAAGTGTGATGTACTCCAAAATCAGAGGGTGACCCCCCTAACCCTACCTCGTCGTTTCAAGCATTTCTTAAATATTTAGCGATTATTTATTTTGGTCAAGAAATGTCATTTTGCGTATTTCTCATAATTTTGTTTCACATATATTTCGTAAGTTGCCATCTTTTTTGCATCATTAATAGCGATTGATGTTTTTTCTGTTGTAAGTAACTAATTTTATGTATTATAGGAAATCAATGAATAAATTATTTTCATTTTTTATAGAAAAGTTTCAAGGATTTTCTATTATGCAATTTTTCAAATTTCAGAAAATTATTGTTAAATTGAAAAATTTAATTTAAACTTGTTTGTAAAGCTTCAGAAAAGGTTAAACAATCAAATTGTTCAATACTATGTGTGCAAACATCAGATCAAGTAGTATATGTATTCAGTTATAAACTTGGTGTAAATATTGAGTTTGTTTATTGTACCTGCGTTTTAAGAACCTTGCTCTTTTCATGGCTATTTTTTTTTCAGCAAAACGTATGTCATTGTTAAAGCTTTTATGAAAAATGCAAATTTTTCTATTCATAAGTTTTAAATAAGTATAAAAATATTTCTATTTTGATTTAATATTGTAATTTATCTGTTACCTTTTTTGTTTAATTTGATGAAAATTTAATAAAAAATGTCTACGTGCAATCTTTCCACTTTAATTTCGTAATTTGTTGACGGTTTCATAGTTCTATTCTTATTTTTTTTTTGAATGATTAAACAACGTAATTTAATTTTTTAAACTATGTTTAGTGTACCTAAATCCATACATTACTACAACATTACTGAAATCTTAGTTATATGCTCAATTTAAAAAAAAAAAAAAAAAACTAATCAATTGGTTATAAACAGTCTCTTTGTTTTTCTTCCTTCTTTTTTTGGCTATTGTTCTTTCTCTTTCATCATATAGCAGTCAAAAAAGGAGAAGCATAACTACACCCTATACAGATTGTACGTAGTACGATGCAAAAGTTCGGGGACAAGCTGTATAAAATCTTAACCAGAATAGTTCACATTACCGAAGCATATTCACCTTCAAAAGGTCGCCTTAAGGAACTATGTACTTCCGCCAGTGTTCATATAACTTTTGGAAACACCCCTGGAAGCCATTTTTTGCTACCTTCTATGATGCAGCTTCATCTTCTAATGACGGAAAAAAGCGGCGTCGATGTAAATGTTTTTTTGCTGGGAACAGGTAAAAGTCACACGGAGCTAAGTCTGACGAAACGTCATGTTATTTGTTTGTCATATCAGAGTATTGACCAATTGAACCGTGCATCCTCAACATGAAAATCGCCTTCTTCCCCACGATGAAGTTAAAGCAGCAGCGCAAGAGGCCTTACAGGAATTTGCGAAAAATGTCTTCCAGGAGTGCTTCTAAAAGCTATACGAACGTTGGCAGAAGTGCATAATCGTTCAAGGTGACTATTTTGTAGATAGATATATGCTTTGGTAATGTGAACTATTCAGGGTAAGGTTTTATACAACTTGACCTCGAACTTTTAGAACATACTACGTACGTATGAGTTTTCAATTTGCTATTTCATAACGTTTTTGAGTGACGCAAGTTTACGCGCATGAAGACATCACAAGAGAATTTGCGATAATTAATTGAGGAGGCGTTCAAAATGGATATTTGGTTATCTATATATTCTTAGGTACATATGTATGTACAGATGTGCAGAAAAAACTTGTGAAGTATAAGTTTGGTGATAGTAAAATAGAAATTTGGATCGAAATCTGATTTTTTTTTGTGATTACAATTCTTTATTCGTAGAAAGGAAGTAAAGTGAAATGAATCAGTGATCCTTTAAATCCCTGACAATCTTATCAATTTATTTCTGTTTGATTTTTTTTCTTTTTGCCATCGGCCAACGGCATCGGCCATCGGCCATCGGCAATCGGCCATTTGGAGGAAAACAATCGGCCATCGGCCATCGGCCATCTTTGAACAATCGGCCAACAATCGGCATCGGCCCATCGGCCAAAAAATGCCATCGGTCGAGCCCTAATATACAGTGACTCCCAAAAGTGTTCGTACACCTACGACTTTCAATGAAATATTCCTCTATCCATGGGTTAGAATTAATATTTCGGAATAGGTATTTTATTATAAGATCTATGATCTATTTTTAACAAAACTACATGAAAATTTTTAATAAAACATTAAAACTTAATTTTTTAAAAATCAAAAACCAAAAAGTACCGGAAATTTTATCTCACAAAAGTCTTCGTACACTTTAAAAAATATTTCAAAAAATTAGTGAATAATTAACTTTTTACTAAGTTATTATTTAGTAGAATACCATGCAGTAACAACAACTGATTTAAAGGTCTGGGAATAGATTTCATTGTTTTTTCTTTCTTTTTTTGTGCAATTTCTGAGTAAATGTTCAGTCGCACTACTAGTCTTACTGTTTCTTGTTCGCTTTTCGTTTCAATTGTGTATTTTCGAAATCTAGCCACCAGATATCTCCAAATATGTTCCATTAAGTTGAAATCTGGCGATTGAGGAGATATTTCTAAACTTAAGGACAAATTTTGAGGCACCAAACGCGAACATGTGCTTCTTATCGTTATCTTGATAAAAAAACAAAGTTGTTTCCGATTGCCAAATTTTGGTCTAATAGTTTAAAATTGTTTTTTAAAATATTTAAATGAACAGCATAATTCATTATTTCACCAAAAAATTCCAAATTTCCAAGTCCTGCTGCTGAGATGCACCCTCACACAAGAACACCTTCATCGTCCTGATTAACTGATCCAACTAAGTTCTTAAGATTAAATTCCTCATTTGTTTCTTCCATTTACAATTATACAACAATTTAACCCAAAATGTTGAATTTATTTTCATCTATAAGTAAGACGTTGTTCCAAAACGTTTTGAGCGTATTTATCATTGATTTTACGACGGAAAGCGCAAGCTTACTGTTTTTCGCACTAACAAGAAAATTTCTGCGGAAAGAGGTCCCATGTAATCCAGCTAATCAGAAACCTTGGCGAACAATTTTAGGTAAAAATTGAACGTAAAATGTTTCATTCAATTCTGCAGAAACTTTTTCAGTTCTGAAATGTGTATTTTTCATGTTTTTTTTTTAACTGTAAACCTCCAATCACGCTTTGTTAACTTTGTCAGTTGACATTTTCTTACCTTGTTTTTGATCCGATTCTTGTCTTTAAAGCATTTTATCAAGCACTTCACTATAGAACGGTATAAATTAACCAATTCAGAGACATTTACGGCTACTGTGAGGGAAAAAAATCAAATTTCGAACCGTGTTTGTTGTTTTCGACGCATACTTGTCATTTTAAAATAATAAGCAGAATATTAGGGAATAAATACACAAAAAATTAAAGGCAAATGACTTTATAGTATCATTATAATGCAAAAATAATAAAAAAACAACATATGATAATGTTAATTATGAATTTATTCGAAAATATTTCAGTGTACGATGACTTTTGTGGCGTATCTTTTCTCTGTCTCTTCGTTTTTTGACAAATTTCAAAAATAAAATGTGGCAATATTTAAAAAAAACTACTGGGTTTTATTCAGAATGGCATAGGAATGGTGTGAAAAAAAATTGGAGTTCATATTCGAATTCAGTTTTGCGTTATTTTGGTTTTACTACAAAATTTCAAGGTGTGCGAACACTTTTGGGAGCCACTGTACTTGAACCAACCACCAAAAAAAAAAAAAAAAAAAAAAAAAAAGTCATGGTAATGAATTGAATCATGAATAATAAATAATGAATTATGAATAATGAATTAATGAATTATTATCTAATATTAAATGTGATTAAAAAACTACATCAGATTAGAACATTGTTCCATATTCCTAAACATATCTTACTATCTGACCATCGATTACATGGAAAGGCTAATATCCGGTTTATAAGCGGAAATGGACGTATCTATTAGTTTACAGGGATGTTGGTTTGTTTCATATGTGCACTTTTGCCTCTCTATTATTTAGCCTTAGTTTTGTAAAACTGAAAATTTGCTCACAGCAACATTTTTTAAATCTAAAGTATATTCGATCTATATTCTCACGGCAAAAATTAATTGATTTATAATTCACAACAAAGTTTTGAGCTTACCATTTTGCTTTTACGTTCCTGAACGAAATGAAAATATTCTTTTATTTTTGTTGTTTCCGTGGTAGCTATTTTTGTTTCCCTTTATTTTATTTTTGAGAATGCAGTAAATGAATAAGGCACTAGTGACATTATAAAATGCTTGCATCAAAATCTCATCGTTATTTCCCTTCTCTCCTGCTAGATTCATTCAGATGGAATCGTCTTTACTTGGCAGACTGCCAAATTACATACAATCCATGGTCAAACAGTAATTATTAAGAACCATGTATAAGTTGTACCTTAGAACGTGTCTGAAGATACAATGTGTTTGGCTGTCCCAAAGTACAATTAACACGTGGTTTAAGAAAAACCAAAATGTTGGTCAATCTAGATGCACTATCATTATTTTCTCATAACTAAAATATTTAAAGTACTTTTCTTTAATAACAAAATTAAATTTAATTTGATTAGTTTTACAAATACAAAGACAGAAAATGAAATAAAAATGAAGAATACATTTACTCTGGAGTCATGAAATTATCTTTCTCTCACAAAATCGTCAATTTTACTCATTTGATGCTGATTGTTACTATGGCACCATTTAGTGGTGAAGGTTACTATTAGAGGTTACAAATTCATGGCTGCTAAAAATAGATTCTTAGAAATTAGCAGTGTCCCAAGGTACAAACGTCTTAAGGTACAACACCCTCCCCTACATTTAATTGAATTGAAAAGCGCATATTAGACTTACATGATCTTTACTAAATTGCTATGTTCGGCCTTTTTTGGTTAAAGATTTTTTAGATTGTATTTGTGTTTCAATAAAAATTGAATTAATTTCTCTTTTGAATGGCTTATACAGATTTAACTTAAATATGCTTGTTAATTTTATACACAGAACTGGTTACATCAACTGATTCCAATCCGCCAATATCAACTAATTCCGATCCACCGATCGAAATGCGATCCGAAAACTGCTGGAAACGACAGTCCGTTTTGGAAAATTATAGGCAATTTTTTACTTTAACTTTTTGATCGCCAGAAAAAATGTCTTTGTTCAGTAGAAATATTTTTCTAAACAATCGGGACCGAACCCCATTCGGATAATTAGAACCAGAAAATGTTCTATTTAAAAAAAATAATTGAGTGTATGTGATGTTACTTAATTGTAAAATATTTTATTGAAAATGAAATAATAAAGTAAAATTGCAAAATTAAGGAATAATTATTTGAAAATGTGGGACTGATATTACACCAAAAAAATTATAATTTAAAAATGAATAAATAGAAAAATGAAATAAAAATGAATTATAAAAAAAAAATTGTAAACAAATTTTCAGAACTTATAAAAATTCTCCCCAAAATTCAAAAAATCCCCCCTGGAATCTGAAGTAACGGGGGACATTCCCCTTCCAGAAATTGAACCCTATTTCAAACCCTGTTATTACATTTAATTAAAAGTAACTTGCCTTTGTATTGTGATTGTCAATTTAGCAGTGCATCCTGTATGCTTTGAAGGACCATCCGCAGAAACTATTCTGTCTGTCATGCACACAGCGATAGCTGATTTTGTATTTATTAAATCTCCCTGATTTCGGATATGTTGTTGCAACACGCCAAGTACTTGTTGTTTCTTCACTGTGTTGCTGTAACCAGTTCTGTGTATAAAATTAACTAGCATATTTAAGTTAAATCTGTATAAGCCAATCAAAAGAGAAGTTAATTCAATTTTTATTAAAACACAAATACAATCTAAAAAATCTTTAACCAAAAAAGGCCCAACATAGCAATTAAGTAAAGAGCATGTAAGTACTGGTGGAAAAAACAACAAAACTTAAAGAACAAACTAAACAGAAAATTAATTTTAAAAAATGCTACAAAACATGGGTAAATAAAACTAAGGGTGAATGTGTCCCCCCCCAAAGGAAGCGATCACACCCCCCCCACCATCAAAAAAAAATCATTGGCATATATATATATATATATATATATATATATATATATATATATATATATATATATATATATATGTGTGTGTGTGTGTGTGTGTGTGTGTGTGTGTGTCTTTGTGTTTTTCAAAAAAAAAAAAAAATAAATAAATAAAAAACTAGAAAGCCTATTGGAGTACTTTTGTAAAAGAGCTGTTCTGACTTACATTTCATACTATATACATGTACCCCCCCCCCGAATACTGCATATAATGTTATCTTATTGATATAGTTGTATCAATTAGACCGTTGATTAAAGTATTAATTACAACGTTAAACCTTTAGGCTCATGAATTTTCACATTTTTTTTTTAATTCCAATAATTTAAATCGGCTGTTCTGTCCCTTTAATAACATCTTTTTTTTTTCGGGATTATCTGCAATTAAATTAAAAAAAAAATTTTTTTTTAACTTACAATTGCTGCATTTTCATCAGTGATTTCTTTTACTCTGTAAGTTAAATTTTCGTTTTGATCGTTTGTAACATTAATATTTGAATAAGTAAAGCCGGATGATAAGCTATCCATGGTTAAAACTTCAAAAGACACAAGACACTTTTGAAAAGAAAGCAAAAAAAAAAATCATGAAAAAGTAGTGGCGCCATCTATCGAGCATGGAAGAAACCAAGCCATAGCATGGATTACAGAATTAGCGCTTGGGAACGGTCAATATGCGCGCTCTACGCTTGTTATCAACCATATCGTTGCCATACATGTGAGTAAAGAAGCGAATTAAATATTACCCTCTGCGCGGATGGCAACAGCGAATGGCAGTTCATCATTTGTGTTGTCATGCGCAGAAGCGTAGAAAATGAAATTGAGTCTGCGCACTGACTTAAATATTTTTTTAAAAATAGTAAAAAAACTTTGTCAAATTATTTAAAAATAGTAAATTTTGTCAAATTATTTAAAAAATGGTCAAATCCTATGTTTTTAAGCATGCTCTTTCAGAAAAACGTATTTTCAAAATTTAGGAAACGACCCCATTTGGACACCAAGCTGAACGAGAAGTGAATTCAGTCCGATCTCCTGTACATATGGTAAACTTCTAAAGAGCAAGCTTCAATAAGATGACCATACGACATCCCGTCATACAAATTCAGAAAAATAAACTGAATCATGCATAGTTACTTAATATGTTTTATATTTTCCAAACCTAACGCACTCATATATTTAAGATACTTTCGCTCACGACTAACTTGCGGGCTAACAAAAATCCCAGTAGTAAATCGTTGTTTTCAAAGCAATGTTGATTTTGAAAGTAAATTGTTGTCAATTTTGTTATGAATTTCATTCTTATTTAAAATCAGCACCAAATGAGGCATTGAGAAGAAAAGGGATGCAAGTACCAAAATGCAAAGTTTTGAGACAACCTGTACAAATCATCAATACTATTTTGCACAATACATCCTGTACAAAATAGTAGGAGAATCGAGAACGTCTCTTCTGCCTTGGGACAAGAGCTAGTACTAGTAGCCGAGGTACAGGCTGTTACATTGTAGCATTTAGAAAAATTCAATGAAAGCCTACCTATTATCAGAACTTCAAATGTGTTTTTCCCAAAACTTTAAAAAGTTCACTTGCGTTCCTTTGCTTCGCACTGGCACAGATGTACTCAAACAAGTTAAAACAAGAAGTTCTGTCTAGAACTAAACGAGCCTACTTTCCCGGATACCAATATCGACTTTCTAGTATCTGATCAGTATTCTCAAAATTAGCTAAAATCGTAAATTATTTCAAACATGTTTTTTAAATATTTTAAGCTGATTTCGAGAAATAAAGTATGCCTCACTCATCTAAAGAAGTAGATACGTAAAAAATAAATAAAAGAACAAATAAAATAGCAGCACCTTTTAAACAAAGCAGCTAAACACATTTTTTCCATCAAAAAAAAAAAAAAAAATCTTGAACCGTTTTCAAATAGGAAAAAAAAAAAAAAAGAATTCAAATTAAAAGCTCATTAAAATAATCATATTTAAAAATTCTTTTCAATTGGGGAAAAAAATCCTGTTTAAGGACCTATTAAAAACCACGTTTTGGTGCTACCATCTATCGACGAATGCTCAAAGCTATGAAATACATCAAACTTGCGTTTCCGAATACAGTGAAACCTGTGTATGTTGACCCCTCGCGGTGCAGTGCTTTGGTGGTCAACTTAGACAAATGGTCAACTTATAAAGGGCGGTAATATTTCTTTTTGTCATTTCTTGCACCACGTATTCATTTTTTGAAGAATTCACCCTTACTCTTTCTGTTCAACTCACTTTCATTGTTTAAGATTATTGAAAGTAAAACAATAATTAAAAATACTATTCAAATAATTTTTTAAATTTTTCTTTGTTTTTAACTATATTAGACACTTTAGTTTTAGAAATTCCATATATGCCAACAAATATTCTCGGGCTTTTTCCATTTTCAGTTAATTTTAATATTTCATACTTTTTATTAATCTCAAGTTCAGCTAACTTTCTTTTTGAAGCCTTTTTATGTAAAACTTATAGCACAAAGAGCAACAAGCTCGACTCTCCCAGTTTATAAAGGCAAAATCAAAATGTCCTATCTCTTAATCCCTTGCACCAGAAAAATTTAACTTTACTCATTAGCAAGCCCAGATCTGCCTACACGCAGTGCAAGAGGCCCGCGTCCTTAAAGGGGCTAACGGCTCTAGAAATTGAAGAAAAAATAGAAAAAAAAAAACAAAAAAAACTAGCACTAGAACTAAGACATATTCACTTTACTAAAAGACTACTATCTCAAATAGAACATCAAATGAAAAACAAGTTTGGAGAAGAATGAGCAGCATTAAGCTTTATTCTGCTGTTTAGTTAGTAAAATGCTGTTCTGTCATCAAAGCCTTAACAACATTCTTGGAAAGCTATGAAAATAATAATAATAATAAATAAATAAATAATAAAATAAAATAATTTGCCGAAGAAAGTTTAAAAAAAAAAAAAACCAAGTGGTCAACTTACAAAAGGTTTTTTACAATACTCCAAACCAAATTTGGCGAACATTAGTGGTCAAGATAGACAGGTGGTCAAGATAGAGAGTTGGTCAAGTTACAGAGGTTTTCCTTCATTATATGAGATAGGACTAATTCCGTTCCTGACAAAAACGGTCAACATAGTCAGGTGATCAACTTACAAGGGTGGTCAACTTTACAGGTTTTACTGTAGTTGGTAGTAAAAAATCTCGTTTATTTTCAGGTTACGAGAATAAGATTACCGGCCCCGTATGATACAAATTGCACAGATTACATAAAATTGTGGAAGGAAAATGGAGGGAGAGGACCTTTGACGAGAAAGGTAAAGTTATATTAAATATTTAAAAAACTTTTTATATTTGTGCGCTTTTAAAGTTTCTATTTTATACCTTTCGTTGAATTTTCTATAACATAGTATAAAATAGCCCCTCAAGGTATGACTGGTGAATATTGCTTCCACATCAATTTGAACGAAACAATTGCCTGTTTGGTGATATTTTCATAGCTGAAACTGTAACCCTAACTCCAATGGATGAACCGTCAACTCCAGTAAGTAGCGTGGGGGAGGGGGGGGGGATCATGGGGGTCATGATCCCCCTGGGGGTCATGATCAAATGTGCGACAATAATTTATAATCTGTTTCAAGCTTCATTGCATTTGAGTAGTGAAAATGACTGCTAGAAAAAAAAAAGGAAAGCCGGACCGAAATCATAATAAAAAACAGTAAATAGTTCTCGAATCCTTTTTTTTTGGGGGGGGGGGGGAGTGTTAACTGTCACTTTTCTATTTATAGCATATGTATTTAAAATATGTAGACAGTAAAAATAGCTTTTCTTGAGACAGTTAGCCCGCGGTGCTGAGTTCAGGAGTCAGTGTAATGAAAAGTAACGAAGTGTCTGACGCCCGATTGTATTTTATGCAACAAATTCAATCAACGATAGTTTTTGTAAAACCATATCGAAAGCTTCAGGCATCGCTTCAATCGATAAAAAATTTGAATCCGTATTTTTTTTAAATGTAAAATCTCTGTAGATTATAATTTCTTTCTGTTGTAATTTTTAGATAGTTTCGTTTCTAGTCGTGCTGAGTTTATTTTTAAATGTGCTGTAAATAGTTTATTAGTTTAAATCAGTGTTTAAGATTTAGTATCGTGCAAGAAATGTAAAATTTGAGTGCCGTGTTAGCGCGAAACCTCATTATACACACGTTCTCGTAAACTAGCCCACCGTATTAGACGGAAACTTAGTTGAAAAAAGCCGCGCTTGTCAGAAAAGAACTACATATAACAGGGGTTCCCAATTTTTACCGACTCACGGCCAGGGTTGCCAGACGTCCCGGATTTCAAGGGACAGTCCCGTATTTTGAAACATTGTCCCGCGTCCCGGGGAACATCCATACGGGACGGCTAAAGTCCCGTATTCTGGCTAATAACAGTATTTTACTAAACGAGACATTATTTTAAGAGAAAAAAAATAACAAAACACGTGAAAAAAGGGCTAAAAGAAAATAATTTGGTAGCAAATGTAAAAATTGTTATCGTTTTTATTTGGTTCGTACGTTTTTGTTTTGGAGGCAGACCATGAGGGTTACTCATTCAGACTTCCACATTGGCTGGTGTGGCATTAAAAAATAATTTTTGCTTCAAGATTCCTACCCATTACTATTTTTGATAAAGTAGTCACATTTAACAAGAAAATGTTTCGATTTCACCGTTTCTCTTATAGCAAACGCAAGTAAAAAACTAGTTAGCACCTGTTCCTATCAACGTTGATCTGTATACTGAACATCGTTCTATTGCTTGTTTCATTCCCCGAGATAGAGTTCCTCCAAAATTGTGTTCACCCATAAACATACTGAGAGGGATATTCGGAGAGCTATAAAAACATTGTTGTTTATCACTCCTTAAAAATACAACATAACCAGTAATTGGACTCAATATCAAAAATATCCTCCCCTCCCCCCCTTTCACTCCTAGAAGGCTGTCCCGTAATTACTGTTCTTAAATCTGGCAACCCTGCTCACGGCACCCTTTGACGAATTGAAATTTTTTCACGGCACCCTAATTTATTTCAATTATACACGCATATTGAAGATATGGACAGCTCGCGGCACCCCTCACTCCTCCTTGCGGCAACCCAGGGTGCCGTGGCACCCACTTTGGGAACCCCTGACCGAAAACAAAAACAATGAAGCGTTCGAGTGACAAAGCAGTGTAGTCTCTCTTTTTTTTTTGAACTGTTGAAAAAACTGATGAACTCAAAACCGCTGGAAACATATCTGGAGTTCCTGTATCAGACTCTGAGACTGCGACGTCTTCGTCAACCTCCAATTTTCTACAATTGGAATTAATCACTCGCTGAGTAATTTATCATGTCCGCATTATATTGTTACAAATTCTGTAAATAGTAATTATTGTAGTAACGTGACCTGTAAATAATTTTCCCGTAATGAATATACAACCCCTTTACGTTCGGCTAAAGTATACGATCCCCCTATTTCTTTTTTGTTCATTGATAAAATTTGATAACGGTCTACTATTTTCGAGAGGCATTTGGAATCTTGTGGAATATTTGAGAAATCTCTTTCGGTGTGTATAAAAAGCGTTATGCATAATAAAGAGTTCAGTTTCGATTGAGAATTTGTACTGAGAGTGTATTAGCTCTGTTTATTGCGAGGCATTTCGCAGTGTTGTTTTCGTATTTGGAAGTAAATACGTGTGTAACCGCTGAGTTTACGGTGTTGAGTGATATTTGCTTAATTGCTGATGATTAATTTAGCAGTTGTTAACGATCTCTCCTGTACATAGTGTAAATAAAGTTCCTGTGTTTTTTATCAAGAACTGTGTCGTCCTTTCAAGAAAGTTGGAAGTCGCACCGGATCCGTTACAATATTTATGGAATATTTAATTTTTAGTTAAGAGTTTCACCGCATTTTTTAAAACTATTATTTTAAGTGATGTTTTACTATTATTTAAAGTGATGTTATTTTTCTGCACACACGATGGATGTGTCGAGTATCATGCAAATATTGAATCAAACAGGGGTTTTATGATTCGAAATTTCCGAAACCTTTGAGTTATCGTTTCCGAAAATTTTCGACTGACATTCTAAAACTGAAAAATTATTTAAAAAGAAAACTTTTTAAATGATTTTTATTAATGATTTTGATGATTTTTGTAACCATATTTAAAGAGCTTTTATGATTTCAATGATTTTGTTCGTACATTTGCAGAGTTTTTACGTGGGGGAGGGGGGGGGGGTCCTAGAAGAAAATTTTTATACGTAAGACTACGTTCTTGAGCGTACCCCCCGCCCCCCCCCAAAAAAATTAAATCCTGTATCTGCCCCTGAATGCCACTTGCAGATTTGTAGATGGTAATGTACTTTTATCCTTTAGACATTTAAGAGCTCGTAAGCATTAATACTCTACCTGCAGTTCAAGTCTCTACATAGTATAAAATGAAGTCTCCAAAAAGCGTCTGTGTGTTTGAACTCGCAAAGCTCGAGAACTACCCGGCCGATTGCGCTGAAATTTTTACAGTTTGTTCCTTTAAGACCTGAAAAGATTTGCAGACCAGTTCGAATAAAATTCGATGAATAGTTCTTCTTTTATTCCAATTTACGTCCAATTTTCACATAAGTTCTCAAATATGGGAGTGAAAAATTACTTGCACATATTAATATCACATATCGTTAGAAAGGGTAGAATTTTCTGCAATCAACGCAATTTATCTCAATGCTCTAACTTTATTACGGCGGGAGTTATTTGCGTTTTTAGCTCGAATTTTTTTAGGCCTTAGCTGAAATTTAGTCACTACTTTCTTCATTAAATAAATCAATAAAAAGTGAAGGAATTGTCCCACAGCTTTCTTTTTGACGCCATTGGAAAAAGCGACCTTTTTTACTCCAGATCTAACTCGACCTATGGTCGAAAAAATAAGCTTTTATCTCGAAAGGAAAAAAAGTTACAAGCCTTTTAAAATCAAGTTTAAGAAATCTCGATTCCATTAAAATCGTGAACCATTTTCTTTCGCATTTTAATTCCTTAAACTTATTTTATTTTGTGTTTCCATGGTTACGCATTTCAAATCCATCTTTCTGGATTTAGTTTCTTAAAAGTATTTTAATATCGTCATCATTGTTTGGAACGGAAATAATGATGTTTATTTATTTATTTTTTACGCCTGATTGTTGAATATATGTCACTTGACACAATTTTTATTTTTAAGATAGACCGGGCAAAGCTGGGCAATGCAGCTAGTAAACTATAAGAGGCGCTGCAGTCTCTGGCTAATGGCTGCTGAAAGACGTTAAACAAAGACCCACCTTCTTACACCTGTCCAATGAGACACCTGCCTTGTCCATGCGAAATTGAAATGTTTTACCTTTTTGGCTGATTTCTTAGATCACCGCAAGGATGCACACTCAAACTTTAAAACTACGAATCACTCAGTTATTGAAAGAAGCTAATTAAATCGTAGTTAACGACACAAAGGATTTTTTAATGTTCTGGGCCTGTTTTTTATACCACTGAAATGAACGCCTTTTTTTGTTCTAGACATGCGCCGAGAAGTGCAAAATCGATTCGATGATGGAAGAAACAGGCTGTGTATCTCAATCGATATCGTATCCAAATAATTATACCATCTGCAGGAATGAATGTAAGTAAAGTTTATTTAATTTCTTAATGCCTGCATGATTAATGATTGAAAAAAAAAAATTAAGGAGCAATGTTGCGTCAGACGAAATTCATTTAGTGATTGGGCTCACAGTAAGTAATACCAGAAGGTTCAAAAGCTGCTTTTCGGTAGGACTTATGAGGATAATTGCTCTACATTTGGGAATTGAATTGAAAAAAACTAGGAAAACTTTTATCAAGCAACTCGATGAGATTTGGACCAGTGTCTCTCACCTAGTAGTTCAGTTTCATGATAACTTCAGTTGTTCGTGAATCTATTTATATCCATTTCATATTTTTACAACATTTAAAGATATCATTACGTTTTTTTTTTTTTTTTTTTGAGCAATCACGATTGCTTATTGCTTTCACTTGACTGTTTTAGAGTGCTTTCATTTTATTTTCCCGCCAGCACCCTCTGCACCGTCACCGTCGACCGGCTCCTTACGATGCTGCTCCTATAGCAAAAGCCATCTCCAGGTTGCGTCCATATCCTACACTTACACGCACAAATACACAACCACACACACGCACATGCATACAGACACCTACACATACACATAGAGAAACCCATACTCACACATACACACAACTACCCACACATTCATGCCTGCACACAGACACAAACACATATGCCTACACACACATACACATACCCCGCCCCCACCCACACAAACACTCATACACACAACTACCAACACTCATGCCTGCACACAGACACAAACACACATGCCTACACACACATACACATACCCCCTACACGCAAACACACATACCCCCCCACACACAAACACACACGCCTACATACACACACAATCGTGATTGCGAAAAACATAATTTGAATTCAAGATGACAAAATTCAAATTATTTATTTATTTATTTTTTGAATCAATTCTATGAAAGGTGGAAGGCAACCATCTCATAGCCTCGTATCTCAAACCGGCGGAAGTGACTACAACCTACAACTGCGTTAGAACTCGTCGGTCATTGCTTTTTGCTACCATGCCAAAAATGTCGCCACTGAGCCAAGATTTGGGGAATATTGAATACATTTTGAACGAAGAAGAAAACGATTCCACTGTAATAAAAAACGTGAGGAAAGCGGTTTTGCTTTACCCTACGTTGGTTATTGGCTTTATGTCAATACACGAACTCCTCCTTTTTAGCCTATTTTCCCAGTAAAAGTCAGAGAAAGAATTAAAAAGCATGAAAGAAGGCTTAATGCATCTTGAAAATATCGCGAAAAACATAAAAAAAAAAAAGCAAAAAAAATAAATAAAAAAATATCGAAAAAGTAAAAATTGGAATGTAGGGTATTGAGATGGAAAAAAAAATGTCTGTCCGTCTGTCTGTCTGTCTACCCCCCCCCCTCCAAATAACTTTTTTTTTGTTCGAAAGATCTCGGCGAGGACATCTTGTTCTTGTATTTCACTTTTTGATTTGAATAATTTTTCGTTCAATTTTTGAACAGTTCAAAAAAACTTAGCATTAGCACCTACGGGGAAAGTCAAGGGAATTCCGAACTGAGAGGCGAATTTGCTTCAAACAAACTTGTAGGAAAAAGCTTTTGATGAAAAACGTGTATATAAAATATGTCTTTGATTTGAATATTTTCCGTTCAATTTGGAACAGTTCAAATTCCTTAACATTAACTTCAAAACAATTTTTGTTGGAAATAGCACTAGCACTTGACGACAAACTCCCAATTCCGACTCGAAGAATTTTGGGGCACCTGACTCCGACTCCTTTGTCCGACAATTAGTTGGTCTCCGACTCTCCGACTTCGACTCTGACTTCGTAGTTTTGGCAAAAATTTATACACGGTAGGAAAAATGACTGACTTCGATTCTTGGATATTCGACTCCCAACTCCGACTGCACAAACATTGGCAGAGTTGCGTACTCTAAGGGAAATGACTGATGCCAACTCCGAATCTTTGAATTAATTACCTTTGGCTCCCGAATCTGACCCTTTTAATCCCAAAATGAGATTGACTCCCGACTGCGCAGGGCATGGTTTTTAACTGTGAAATAATTATTGTTAATATGACTTATTTTTATTTTCACTCCAATTTTTATTTATATATTCAGTTTTCGGCGGATAAAACTCGAAGTCCTTTATGTTTCTACATTAAGATATGAAGAGACGATTATTATTTCAATTTTTTTTTTTGACACTGAAAATTATTTCTTTAAGTTGACGTTTTATTGTTTTGGAAAGTACATTAATTCATTAAAAAAATTATTTTTTGGCAATAGGGGAAAAACAAACGTTTTTTTTTTTTTTTTGATATGATGTAATTTAGTTGAATGATCTTATTAATTTTAGTTTTTTTTCTTTTTGAAAGTAGTTAAAGATTTTTTTTTTCAAATGTTTTTTCAAATGGAAAAAAGTGCATTAGCTGCTTTGTTTAAAAGGTGCTGCTATTTTATTTGTTCGTTTATTTATTTTTTTACGCATCTAATTCCTTAGATGAGTAAGACATTTTTTTTCCTAGAAAATCAGCTTAAAATATTAAAGAAATATGTTTGAAACAATTTGCGATTTTAGCTGTTTTTGAGAATATTGATCAGATACTAGAAAGTAGATATGGGTTGATAAAGTTGAAATTTGGTGCCTAGACTTCAAGTGGGGTCTAGTTGTGCACCTCCCCTTTTGATTTCACTCGGAAGTTCCAAAGGGGGTCTTTTACACCTTCTTGGGGGGAAAATCATTTTTCATTTCAATGCAAAACGCAAGTGGTGTTATAATTTGGCAAAAACTTGGCAATATATCGCCAGTCTTTTGGTCGCCAAGTTTTGTCGCCAACTTGGCGATAAATTTTGTCGCTTTTTTTGAGCAATCACGATTGCTTATTGCTTTCATTTGATTGTTTTTGGCGTCCTATCATTTTATTTTCCCACCGCCACCCTCCGCACTATCAGCGTCGATCGGCTCCTCACGATGCTGCTCCTATAGCGAAAGCCGTCTCCAGGTTGCATCCATGTCCTAACACACACGCGCATACCTACGCAGCTACACACATACACGCATGCACACACACATACACACATACACCCACGCATACATACAGACACCAACACACACAAAAACATACACTCACATACACACAACTACTCATACATTCATGCCTGCACACAGACACAAATGCCTACACACAACATACCCCCCCACACACACATTCATACACACTACTACCCACACACTTATGTCAGCACACAGACACAAACTCACATGCCTACACACACATACACATACCCCTACACACAAACACACATACCCCCCACACACAAACACACATACCCCCCACACACAAACACATACATACACACACTCGTGATTGCGAAAAACATAATTTGAATTTAAGATATCAAAATTCAAATTAATTTTTTTTTTTGAGCAATCACGATTGCTTATTGTTCCCATTTGACTGTTTTTTATGTTCCGAGCCTTTTTCAGCTTGGACCAGAAGCCTCTGCAGCACCACCGCCCACCGTCCTCTGCAGTCGGCGCTGCGGGGCTGCTCCGGTCCTGAGCTACTCCTGTTCGGAGGCATCCATGTCCTACACACACGCACCTCACACACTCACACGCCTACGTGCATATGCACAGATCTACGCACACACACAAACCTACACACTTACACACAGGTCTATGCACACGTAACCGCCCGGAAGGAGAGACAAGCTTGGGGGGGGGGGGGGGACAGGAGCTGTTTCTAGAAACAATAACTCCAATGAGTCCTCCTGTCTCAGTTCGTGATTGCAAAAAAACATAATTTGAATTCAAAATTTCAGAATTCAAATTAAATTTTTTTTTTTAGTCTGGTTTCAATTTGGCCATATTTAGAGAGTCAACCACTGAATCACATTAAAACTGCCAATATTGGGAAAATTTATATGTATAAAACGTTTTCTTTGCTTCGGTTCGCAACAAACTTGGGGCGGAGATATTTAAAGTGTTTCTTTGCTTACTCCGAGTCACCATTATCACACTAAGTTGGAGTAAAAGGAAGTCATGTGTTGCACACACCAGCTCGTTTTAAATTCTTGGAGCAGAGAAGGTTTTGAAAGTTATATATTTGTTTGAAGCAAATGTTATCACTTCCAAGGACATTGGAATTTTTGAATTCAAGCTAAGACACGTGAAGAGAACCGACGATGACGCCAAATATGAAGAATTTAAGCTGAACTACCTTCTACACATTCAATATTATTATATGTGCCAAAAAAACTTCAACTTTTTCCAAGACTAAGGGTGACTACGACACTATGAGTAGTCCTTTTAGTCAGTAACACAAGAAAGAAACACTAAATCCGTTTGAAGCAAATTAATCAGCTTTACAGAAATATGCTAAAAACTGAGCTTTTTCGTAAGAATTTTTGTGATTTTTACTTCCTTTTACGAAAAAGGAAGTATTGAAATCGCGAAAAAAATTTCACTCAAAATTCGGCCTTAATTTCCATTTTGCTCACCCCCGCATTAATGTTGAGTTTTTTTTTTTCAACCCGATCACACGCGGATAAGTGCCTAAGAACGTAGAAACATTCGAAATATCCGTTTATACATTCTCCGAGTTAATTACAACGACTTTACTCGTGACATCCGTATGTACGTATGTATGAATGTGAGTATATGCGGATGTGCGTATGTATGTCACATAACTCAAGAACAGTATGTCCTAGAAAGTTGAAATTTGGTACGTAGACTCCTAGTGGGATCCAGTTGTGCACCTCCCTTTTTGGTTGCTTTCGGGTGTTTTTAAGGGGGTCTTTTGCTCCTTTTTGGGGGGAAATCATTGTTAATTTCGATGTATACTCAAGTGGTATTATAATTTGGCGGACACTTGGCGACAAATTTGGCGTTTATTTTTTTTTTTTAAAGTCTGGTTTCAATTTGGCCACTGGTGGTGATATTTAGAGAGTAAACTATTGAATTACATTAAAATTGCCAATAATGGGAAAATGACATTAAAATTGGAGTGAAAGGAAGTCATGTGATGCACACATCAGCTCGTTTTTTTTCACGACTTCGTTTTTTACGAGCACTCGGTTATAACAAGCTAAGGTCTTGATTCTTTCGTGCTCGTTATAAATAAGATCGACAGTACCGGATGTCTCCGTGAGAACGTGCGTATTTTTAGTTCCTACCTTCTTTAATTAGTCTAGGTATGTCCCTTTTTCTCTGCCTTCATTAGCAAAGTTCCAAATTATTGTTTTTTTTCTCTACCGCGCTCCTTCTCTTATTACATTTCGGAGTTAGAAATGATTTAAAATTTCAATGACAAGACATTTTCGAACAATATGTTTCCCATTCTTTTCAGATGATTTCCCATCCCAAGAAATTATTGAGAAGTGTTCCATCATGTGCACCGATGCCTGCGAGTAAGATTTAATTTTTGGTTTTTCCATCATAAACTATGAAATTTATAAAGTATGAAAAATCACATCATTGTTTACAAAAGTTCCGGCAGGTTTTTTACCCGTAGAACATTTAAAACAAGTTCTCATGCTCTTCGCACCAACAACTCAACCTTTTTAGCACTTAGCAGCACACCAACGACGTATGGTCCATGTATCATACATCATTTCTCAATGTCCTCCAAGTTAAACGATACCTCTGGGGGTGCTAGCACCAGGTAGCTATTAGCTCCTGGACTAGTTCTAAATTCTCATTAACTGTTCGATCCGATGATGGTGCTGCCATCTATCGGTACATAAAATAATGGAGGCAAGGTACTTAGTATGCAGTCCTCGACATAAACACAGTTGTAGTCAGTTGTGACTCTGAATAGGAATAGAAATAGGAATCATACATCATGGTGTGCCAAGTTCATACATTTAGGTGTCAACTCTAAGCTGGATTGACGCCCAGCGCGGGACTTTCCCCGGCGTAACGCACACTTCCGCAGACCACTTCGATTGCGGACTATCCGTATGGCACAGCCTATAAGCAGTGGTGCACAAACGTTTTTAACTTGAGGGGAGCACTTCATATAAAAATGATTCTCGAGTGCCAGAGAACATGCGAAATTTCGAAATGTTTGTCATTTTTCCAAGTAGTAGAAGAAAACGTAGAAAAAGAAAGAAAATTACATACTAAGCATTTTCGTCATCATTACTTGATGCTTACTTTACTAATTGCGTCTGCCTTCCAAAAAGCAATTTCTGAACAGTTGGCTCCAAATTTGTGACACTGAACAATAGTAATTTTCATTTTGAAATATAGGACAAAACAGGCCACACGGATCAGTGTTTTTGGGCAGTAAGTTTTGCACCACTGGCTTAAAGCTATAAGCTAAAGGTGGAGAAAAGTGAGGCGGAGAAAAGTACTATGGAACCTGATGATATTAAATGTGCTTGACTTGCTGGAAAAAAATCTGTTGGTTGGACTATTGGATGCCGAATTTTATTACTTTTCTTAAGCAGTTTCAGATTTGGGTTCTGTTTTTACTTCCTTTTACAAAAAAGGAAGTATTGTATTCGCAAAAAAATTTTCAATGAAAAATCGAACTTAATTTCCATTTTACTCACCCCCGAATGAATGTTGAGTTTTTTTTTCCAACCCGACCACACGTGGATATATGCCTAGGAACGTACAGACTCCCGAAATATCCATTTTGACGATCCCCGAGTTAATTACAACGAGTTTTCTCGTGACGTCTGTATGTATGTGCGTATATGCGTATGTGCGTATGTGTGTATGTATGTCGCATAACTCAAGAATGCAATGTTCTAGAAAGTTGAAACTTGGTACGTAGACTCCTAGTAGGGTCTAGTTGTACACCTCTCTTTTTGGTTGCATTCGGATGCTCTAAAGGGGGTCTTTTGCCCCTTTTTGGGGGGAAATCATTGTTAATTTCGATGTAAACTCAAGTGGTGTTATAATTTGGCGGACACTTGGCGATATATCGCCAGTCTTTTGGTCGGACAAATTTGGCGATTTATTTTTTTTTTAAATCTGGTTTCAATTTGGCCACTTTTGGTGATATTTAGAGAGTAAACTATCGAATCACATTAAAACTGCCAATAATGAGAAAATGACATTAAATTGGAGTAAAAGGAAGTCATGCGATGCACACATCAGCTCGTAAAAAATCGCATCTAGCCTGCTTTCGTAAATGGAATTACCTTATTCTCACCTGTAAGTCACATGCCATATTTCCTAACCTTGGTCAAGCAGTGTTATCGTCTGATGTCGCATGACGCGGGAGATGTGGGGCGTGGTTTTGGGTCTTCCTAGAATGGAAATTGAACAGGGTAGCATGGATGGAAGGCACCACTAGATTTCATGGGGCAAGGTTTTTTTGTAGGGATTTTCATGTCGATACCAACAGCATCAAGAATTTTATAGAACAGAGTTTCAACCCCGTCATTTGTTCAACGTTTAGAGTTAATGTGCGTGCGCATTTTTTCTGACGCGTTCACATTTTGAAGGGGGTAAAGTATTCTCATACATTTAAAAAAAAAAAAAAAAAAAAAAAAAAAAAAAAAAACCGGTTTTATCGCACAGTATTATGCGCAACATCAAAAGTGGAGCATTTTAGGGTATTTTCGATTCCGAGTCACAACTGCCTACAACTGCATTTTATGTCGAGGACTGCATACTAAGTGCCTTGCTTCCATTATTTTTTATACCGATAGATGGCAGCACCATCACCGGATCGAACAGTTAATGAGAATTTAGAACTAGACCAGGAGCTAATAGCTACCTGGTGCTAGTACCCCCAGAGGTATCGTTTCACTTGGAGGACATTGAGACCACGAGCATATTTAACGTCGCCCAGTCCCCTTTAATGACGACGGTGGATCTTCGGCCATCGAGGTTCGAACTCAGGACCCTCCAACCCCGAATCCGACACTCTATCGATCGGGCTACCACGGCCCTTAGGGTATTTTCACTGCCATCTTCTTTGGGCTGCCTAGTGGTTAGTTAAAACTGCACATTTGAAAGAACCTAGGAAAAATTGAAGAAGTTAAGCTTAGAAGCGACAAAGAGACCTAACTTTCAACATTATCATATTATTTGTCAGACTCATATTATAGTTCAATGGCAGTGACGGAGAATTAATAACACGCGTTTTAAGAGCCTAATTTTGAGTGACACACATCACGCTATTTCAGAGTTGTCTAAAATTCCTTGAATATAATTTCATACGCGTATCTATTGTAATTAGAAAGAAAAAAACAAAAACAAATAATTTTTATACTTTAACTTCCTTTTACAAAAAACAAGATATTGTATTCGCGAAACAATTTTCACTCAAAAATCGGCCCTAATTTCCATTTTGCTCACCCCCGAATGAATGTTGAGTTTTTTTTCCGACCCGACCACACGTGGATATATGCCTAGGAACGTACAGACATCCGAAATATCCATTTTGACGATCCCCTAGTTACAACGAGTTTTTTCGTGATGTCCGTAAGTATGTATGTAGAGGAAAGTGGGGTAAAACCGGGAAGTCGGGAGCAAACCGGATACCCCCTTCTAGCCCTTGTAAGCACAGCAATCACGTGGACAAGAGAGGAATTACCTTCCACCTTGATGAAAAAGCAGTGGCCATTAAATTAGAATGCAATAGACTCGCTTCTTTCGTTCCTGTGAAAAAAATTCTGTTTGAGTGGTTTTTGCTTAAAATTTTTGAACAAAACTAGACCGATTATACTACGTTCATGTTTCTGAAACAGTAAAGGATTATAGCCCTCTTTGTGCAGCATTTAATTACCTTCATTATCATTCTAAGTAATTGTCTGTAGCGTTCTGTATAGTCATATGACGGCAATTTTTATGAAAGCTGTACGTGCGGGACAAAACCGGGTACTAACCGAGAGGCAAAACCGGGTACTACTCTCATACACTGCAAGATGCAGTCGAAGGAGGACAAGAGGAAAGGAAAAACTGTCATTTTGACGGGCTCCCCATACAAGCTTCATCTTCAGGCAACATTGGAAGAAAAGAAAAAGAAAAATGATGGAAAGAAGACCAAACATGGACGGAAGAAAAAAAAAACCTGCAAGAAAGATAAACGAGAATCAAAGAAAAGGCAACATTATAAAGATGCCAAAAAGGAACAGACAGAAAATAAAAAAGCGTTGAAGAAAAGAAAAACCGAAGGAGAAAATGAGGGATGAGTCCAGTGAAGAGGATGACAATACTGCCTGCATTTACTGCAATGAGCTTTATTCCAACTCCAAGGGTGGAGTGGGATGGATCTAATGCATCCAATGTCGTCGTGGGCCCATGAAAGCTGCCGAAGAGGAAGATAACTATTTTACTTGCGACTGTTGTCAATATGCATTATATTACAGCAAAAAATTAAAGGTAAAGACAATTAAATTTACTCTCAACTTCACTTACTTTTTTTATACTTATTCTAATATGTTTGATAATAGTTAACATATGTCACTAAATAAAGCTAGAATTTTGTGGAAACTTTTAAAAAAGTTTATTTTCCTATAGCAATAACATGTCTACCCAGTTTTACCCCACTAGTGGGGAAAACCGGGTAAAATGACATTTTTTACAAAAAAATTAGCAAAAATTAAAAAAAAAAAACATTTATGGTTTTGAAACTGTGGTTGCATTAATAGATAAGTAGTGTATACTTTTACAAAATTTTGTTCCTTTATGCTAAAAACTGTGATTTCTAGATGCCTGCAAACTTTAGGGTCCCGGTTTTACCCCACTTTCCCCTATGTGTGTATGTACGCATGTGCGTATGTATCTCGCATAACTCAAAAACAGTATGTCCTAGAAAGTTGAAATTCGGTACGTTGAATTCTAGTGGGGTCTAGTTGTGCACCCTCCCTTTTGGTTGCATTCAAATGTTCCTAAGGGGGTCTGTTGCACCTTTTTGGGAGGAAATAATTGTTAATTTCAATGCTAACTCAAGTGGTGTTATAATTTGTCAAACCCTTGGAGATATATTGCCAAGTTTTGTCGCCAACTTGGCGAAAAATTTGGCAATTTTTTTTTTTTAATTTTTAAATCTGGCTTTAATTTGGCCAATGTTGGTGATATTTTAAGAGTTAACCACTGAATCACATTGAAAATGCCAATAATGGGGAAATAAATCTGTGTAAAACGTTTTTTTGCTTCGGTTCGCAAGAAACTAGGCGTAAAAATATTTAGTGTTTCATGCTCCAAGGCGCTATTATCATTAAACTGACGTAAAAGGAAGTCATGTGATGCACACATCAGCTCGTTTGTAAATACTTAGTAAGTAAAAATGTATGATTATATTTTTACTTTTATAAATATATAATTATATTTATAGTACAAAAACTGAAACTCAGAATTCATGTTTAAATGTTTTTTTTAATCATGAAATTTTGATGTCATTCAAATTTTTGGGTTTACAGAATATTTTTTAAAGCTTCTGTTGCATCTTTTTGTAATTTAAAGATTTTGAACTTTTTCTTTAGTATGCTGAATGTTCACGTCGAATAAGTTGATAAAAAAGAATGGAAAGAGGTATCAGAATTTTAATATCTTGGAGTATGAGCTCTAGCTCAACGCAACTAACACGCCCTTCACATTGCCAAACGCACACTCATTGGCTATCATCTGTTTGATCATTAAATTTCTTTTCCCAGAGGACAATGATTTGTTGAGGGAATACGAAGCAAATAAATATCTGACGTATCTTGGTATATTTGCAGTCTTTGTGAAATCAGCACAAGTGACTGGTATATGCAAAGTTGAATTTCATGGTCATCATATATTTGTTAGTAATACGTATCAACATATTTATGCATGTATTTCGTGCACTCACATAAGGATTTTCTTCTTGTTTATGGCACATATTTTTTTTTAAACTCAGGGAGACGTCATACACATTGAGAACAGAAATAAAAGCTGATTTAACTCTTGGGGTAAGTATACATTCCATATTTATTAGTCTAACAAAAAGTGTATTACGTTTAGTAAAAGGGAGTGTGGGGATTACTGTATGAATGTGATAAAAAAAACATATTGTATAGACTTCTTACAATTATAATACATACTTATAAAAATAACTAGTGGTTGCTATGCTCGCAACATGACACTACACGCACAGACGAACACACACACATGCAAACTGACACTGACTTTTATGCGCCAGCACAAGAAGATGGAATAAACGTTATCTAATTAACATGCTGCCGGTAACTTATTGCGATAACTTATTCATTAGTAACTAGAATCAATATTAATTTGCATTGAATATATAATTTTACTGTTATGCTCGTTGACGATAAAGAAAGTCGGATTTTGGCTCAAAACTTTTAAACTAAACAATGAAAATGGCGACGGCAAATGATATGTGAATCGCTAGGGAATCTCCGAACTAAAATTTATTGTAGGGGGAAATTCTCGATTTTCTGAATGATAAAATTTGAACATGCTCACGGATCTACATGCATGGGAGCTCACTGCAGTTCAGATCCAGTACCTATTTTTACTTCCTTTTACAAAAAAGGAAGTATTGTATTCGCGAAAAAAATTTCACTCAAAAATAGGCCTTAATTTCCATTTTTCTCACCCCCGAACGAATGTTCAGTTTATTTTTTAACCCGACCACACGTGGATGTATGCCTAGGAACGTACAGATACCCGAAATATCCATTTTGACGATCCCCGAGTTAATTACAACGAGTTTTCTCGTGACGTCTGCATGTACGTATGTATATACGTATGTGCGTATGTGTGTATGTGTGTATGTATCTCGCATAACTCAAAAACGGTATGTCCTATAAAGTTGAAATTTGATACGTAGACTCCTAGTGGGTCTAGTTGTGCATTTTCCCTTTTGGTTGCATTCGGATGCTCCAAAGGGGGTCTTTTGCTCCTTTTTGAGGGGAAATCATTGTTAATTGCAATGTAAACTCAAGTGGTGTTATAATTTGGCGGACACTTGGCGATATATCGCCAGTTTTTTTGGTCGCCAAGTTTTGTCGCCAACTTGGCGATAAATTTGGCGATTTTTTTTAAATTTTTTTTCATTTTTATTTTTTTAATCTGCTTTTAATTTGGACAATGTTGGTGATATTTAGAGAGCAAACTATTGAATCACATTAAAACTGCCAATAATGAGAAAATGACATTAATTTGGAGTAAAAGGAAGTCATGTGATGCACACATCAGCTCGTTATTCTGTGAATTTCTATAAAAATTAGACCGCAAGCGGTGGAGCTCATCGATATTGCGCTCCGGAGCCTACCAAAATATCAATTCCGAACCTGATCATTAGTCATTCACTTTTTAAGGAGAGATTGTATTTGTGTTCATAACGTGAAAACGTTGTGTTTTCCCATTTTACGGAAAAAATACTCTTTTATAAAAGTGGATATATTATAGTACATTTAGCAACGGGGGGGATTAGTATCTCTTTGACATTTCTTGGAGAAAATTTTCGACAATTTATTTGTGTTCGTGCTGCCATCTGTTGTTTCGAGAAATTAATAAGCATGCAGCTGATCCCTGTTGATTGATATTGCTTTTCCCAAAATAAGCGAGAAACACACACAAACGCAATAAATGAATTAATAAATAAAGTAAAATTTAGAAAAAAAAAGAAAAAAGGATCAGAAAATATAAATGAAAAAGGAAAAATTATTTGCACGATTTTATCATGCAATATATACATGAATGAACTCATTACTTTTGTTTCTTATCAAATAACTTTTCCGGAGTTGTTAAAAGTATCCGTGCCATTGAAATCCGTTCTTTAAGCCCATGAAAGACTTATAATGCCGTATCGGGGGATCCCACTGTCATGTATTTATGTTTTAAGTTTTAGCAGATTGGCAACATCGAGAAAACAAACCACGTAACTTGATATTGGAAAAGATTAATTTTAAAATTGTACTGATCAGAATTGTTGGTAAAAAAATCATGATACAATAGTTAACGTGGTGTCAGAGTATAAAGTACTCACGTAGCCAGTACTAGAAGCAAAAAGTGCTTTTCATTAGTCCTTTTATTTGTAAAATCTGATTTCGGGAGTTTATGGCAGAAATAGATTTTACATTCGTCCAGACAAATCAGAACAATATAGTTCTTCACAAACAAGATCAGTAGAAGATTTTTATCCTTCGACTTTGGCTAAGGGATCAAATCAAGAAATAAATAAAGAACTTTCAAGCATGCCAGAACAAATAGTTCACAAAACAAATGTCCAGCAAGCATCCGCGGAAAACCCGGTAAGAAGATCGTCAAGAACTATTGTCAAGCCTCAGCGATTTGGATACATTTGAACTGAATTTAATTATTTATTTATTACTGTAGAAAATACTTTTATCCTTTTTATTTCCTTTAAAAAGGGCATGTCATGTATTTATGTTTTAAGTTTTAGCAGATTGGCAACATCGAGAAAACAAACCACGTAACTTGATATTGGAAAAGATTAATTTTAAAATTGTACTGATCAGAATTGTTGGTAAAAAAATCATGATACAATACTTAACACCCACCAGGTCTGCTAAAGGCTAAATAGCCTAACGCAGCCACATTAGAAAGAAAGAAAAAAAAAGTTTTCCAGACTTAGGTAAATTGTATTTAAGCCACGGAAATAAGCATATCCATTCAATTCCCTCATTTTCCCATGTCTGAAGTGAATAAAATTAACTAATCGAGCTAAAATATTGAAATGCAACTTAAAGATATCTGCCGTGTGCAGGTAAACGGCAGTATCTGCAGATATGAGTTTTTGTGATATTAGAAGAAATGCGTTTTGAATTCAATACTAATAAATGAGAAATGTTGGAATACGACGTCTTTTTCGCTCTTTTTTTTCAGCCGAAAACAAATAAGCGAGCTTGTACGATTAAGATAACGAACAATAGATGACAAAAATGCAAAAAATGAAAAATGAAAAATTTGCAATTACTGCCCTTTGCCTGTACACGGCAGATATATTAAAGACAATTCATATTTATCTGACGAATAAGTAAGTTAATGAAAATAGTAATAATACTTCTACTATTTTTACTAATGAATAAATGAACCAATCAATGAAAAAGCTGCTAGTTTCTAATCGAACAGTGAATTGATAGTGATTGTTTAATATTGTTACAAATCCTGTAAATAGTAATTATTGTAGGAACGTAACCTGTAAATAGTTTCCCGTAATGAATATACAACCCCTTTTTCATTCGGCTAAATTATACGACCTCTATTTTCTTTCTTTTCATTGATAACGGTCTACTACTTTACAGAAGCGTGTGGAATATTTGAGAAATTTCTTTTCGGTGTATTTAAGCCGTTAGCGATGGATAAACAGTTAGTTTTCGATTCAGATTTCGAACTGAGTGTGTGTATTAGCTCTGTTTATAGCGAGGCATTTCGCTGTGTTGTTTTCGTATTTGGAAGTAAATACGTGTGTAAACGTTGAGTTTACGGTGTTGTGTGATAATTGCTTAATTGCTGATGAATAATTTAGCAGTGGTTGAAGATCTTTCCTGTACATAGTGTAAATAAATTTCCTGTGTTTTTATCAAGAACTGTGTCTTCATTTCAAGAAAGTGGAAGTCGCACCGAATCCGTTACAATTTGGCGCCCAACGTGGGGCTTCTTCTGGACTTTCTTGGAGTAAGTGACTTTGGACATTTTTTTCATAAAGACTTTTTTTTGAATTAGGACTTTATTTTTATGGTGATTACTCGCGCAATGGATGAACAATTAAAACAACTTCTTGACGCAATCACCTCTGTGAAGAGTGATATGGCGACTAACCAAGAACAATTAAAAAATGAATTGGCGACTAACCAAGAACAATTAAAAAATGAATTGGCGACTAACCAAGAACAATTAAAAAATGAATTGGCGACTAACCAAGAACAGTTAAATAGTGATTTAACTGCTAAAATTACTACAAGTCAAAATGAAATAAAAAGTGACCTAACGTCGATGAAAACCATGATGGAGAATCAACTAACCGCCATGGGAGATAAAGTTGATGCTCTGGAAGAAAAATTTGATACTGTGGAAGAGCGTATCGCCAATGTGGAAAATAAGTTGGAAGAAGAAGACAAGAAATTTACCTCATTTAAGGAAGAAATAATTAAAGACATGGAAAGGAGATTGGCGACCGCGGAAAGCAGCTCTGTACAGTTTGGCGTTCCACATCGGTTGCTCGACCGTCCATTAAACTTGCCACATTTGATGGGAAAACTTCGTGGCAGGTTTACAAAACTCAATTCATGATAGTGGCGGAAGCGAACGGATGGGACTCTGCTACCAAGGCCTGTCATCTTGCAGCATCCCTGAGAGGTGACGCAGCGGACATTCTCCAGACCCTTCCGGACAGCCAGCGCCTGGATTTCGCCGCCCTCACATCTGCGTTGGAGCTTCGCTTCGGTGAGAAGTGCCAGAAAGATTTCAGCCGACTCCAGTTGAAGTCCCGTTTCCAGAAAACCGGGGAAACCCTGCAAGAGCTAGCGGCGGACGTCGAGAGACTATCTCATCTTGCTTTTTGCGACTGTCCTGCGGATGTTCGAGACAACCTGGCACTCAACTACTACATCGACGGGGTTCGAGATCCGGAAATCCAGAAAGCTCTACGGATGGCGGATGTCAAAGACTTGAATTCTGCCGTTGTGTATGCGATGAGATACGAGGCCGCCCAAGAAGCAACCCGTGTGGATCGCCATCTAATCCGGACTCAGGAAGCTGATGAGTCTGATTCCAGGTCGTCCCACCTCGCTGAACTTGAGAGACAACTCGGTGACTTGACAAGACATTTGAGCAGCATAACAGCCCAAAAGAAACAAGAGCAGAAGTGCTGGAAATGCGGTAGTGAAGGACATCTGCGAAGGAGTTGACCGGCTCGCCAAGCTACGCGAGGGAAGGAAATCACCACCACTAAAGCTCTGCAGATTTCCTCTGCTGGTAGTGGCAGTGATGGACTTTTCATTTACGCACATGTAAATGGGAACCCCTGCAGACTGATTGTTGACACTGGAGCCAATGTGACAATCATTAGGACAGATGTGGCTCGTGAATTTGGATTGAAACTGCTGTGGACATCGCCACGCGTAAGTCTCCAGACTGTGACAGGTGACAAAATTGAGATTGACGGTAAAGTGGACTTGGAAATAGTGTTTGGGAATGCCACCTACCATCATACGGCATTCGTCGCTAATATCACGGACCCCTTCATTCTCGGATTGGACTTTTTGAAGAAATATGACTTCACTCTCGACTTCAAGACTAATGAGCTGCACTCGATGAGAGAAGACATAGCCGTTTTCCCTGCAGAAAGTGATGTAAAATCCGCTCATCAAATAATAGCTCAAAGAGATTTATCGATTCCCTCAAGGTCAGAATCATTAATACCTGGCTCCCTTGAAGAAAGCAACAGTTTTCGATTTGGACTCATTGAATACCCTAACCTAAGCAATAGCCTAAAAGGAGTACTGGTAGCATCTACGCTTGTGGACCTTTCTAAGGATGTAATTCCTGTGAGAGTCACCAACGTGAGTGAAAGGCCAAGGAATATCCGAAAAGGTGAAGTGTTGGCAACTTGTACTCCAGTAAACTGCATCATTAGAAGAATCAATACCCCTGAGACTGTGTCTTCTGAGTCCTTGACGTCGAAGTTAATTGGGAGTGCGCCATTATCGAAAGATCAAAGAACTGCTGCGGAACAATTGGTGGACGACTTCAAGCATCTGTTTTCATCTACATCGGAGGATGTTGGCCGTACGAATTTAACGCAGCATAGGATTTACACTGGAGAACACCCCCCTATTAAACAGCATCCAAGACGGCTACCGTTCGCTAAGAAGGAAGAGGTTGAAACCCTCCTGAAAGAGATGAAGGAGAATGATGTAATCGAACCCTCATCCAGTCCTTGGGCCTCTCCCATCGTCTTGGTCCGAAAGAAAGATGGCTCCACCAGATTTTGTGTCGACTACCGACGGCTGAATGAAATCACGAAGAAAGACAGTTACCCTCTTCCACGGATAGACGACACCTTGGACACTCTTTCCGGACACAAGTGGTTTTCGACCCTGGACTTGAAGAGCGGCTACTGGCAGGTGGAGATACACCCTGATGACCGAGAGAAGACAGCGTTTACAACTGGACAAGGCTTATGGCAGTTTAAAGTGATGCCCTTTGGCCTCTGCAATGCACCAGCTACGTTCGAGCGTCTTATGGAGACAGTGTTAAGAGGACTTTCCTACGAATCCTGTCTAGTCTACTTAGACGATATCATCATCGTGGGACGCAGTTTCGAAGAACATCTGGCAAATCTTAGGAAGGTGCTGCAAAAGCTTAAGGAAGCCAATCTGAAGTTAAGTCCGTCCAAATGTAATTTGTTCCGCCGGGAAGTGAACTATCTTGGTCACATCATCTCTTCTGAGGGTGTACAAACCGATCCAGAGAAGGTATCTGCGGTCAGGAGTTGGAGTCGTCCCGAAAACATCCATCAGTTGCGAAGTTTCCTGGGGCTCTGCACGTACTACAGGAAGTTTGTGAAGGGTTTTTCCAACATTGCACGACCTTTGCATAAGCTGACGGAGAGCAAGCAAAAGTTTGAATGGTCCAAATAATGCGAAGATGCATTTCTACGACTGAAGGAGGCTTTAACATCAACGCCTATCCTCGCCTATCCTCAGCCTGAAAAATCCTTCATCCTGGACACTGATGCGAGCAACGAGGGAATTGGAGCTGTTTTATCCCAAGAAATTGACGGAAATGAACATGTCATCGCTTACTGGAGCAAATGCTTATCAAAGTCGGAGCGAAATTACTGCGTCACCAGAAAGGAGTTACTGGCCATAGTGAAAGCTGTAGAACACTTCCATCATTACCTCTACGGCCGAAAATTTCTGCTTCGGACAGATCATGCCTCGTTAACTTGGCTTTTGAACTTCAAGAATCCAGAAGGCCAGATAGCCAGATGGATACAGCGGCTCCAGGAATATGACATGGAGATCAAGCACCGAAAAGGGTTATCTCACGGTAATGCTGACGCTTTATCAAGGAGACCCTGTCCTGAGAACTGCCACTTTTGTTCCCGAATCGAGAAACAGTATGGAACGAATAGCCCTACCGCCTATCAGGTGACAGTGACTCCAACATCATCAGAACCTGATCCATGGAGTGATGACCAAGTTCGAAAAGATCAACTTGAAGACCCCGACATAAAACCAATTTTAGAGTTCATGGAAAGTGACAGTCGACGCCCTAGCTGGCAGGACATTTCCATCTTCAGTCCTGCAACAAAAAGATACTGGGCTTTATGGAACTCACTCCATTTACGGAACGGCGTGCTACACCGGAAATGGGAATCTCACGACGGCAAGACATCTAGGTGGCAGTTACTACTTCCTCGATCCAGGATTTCAGATGTTCTGAAAGAAATACATAGTAGTGCGACTGGAGGACATTTTGGTGTCTTGAAAACTCTCAATAAAGTTCGGGAGCGCTTCTTCTGGAGCAAGGCGAAGGATGACGTGGAGAAGTGGTGCCATTCTTGTGACGCCTGTGCTGCTCGTAAAGGACCGAAGAAGAGAAGCAGAGGGAAGCTACATCTGTACAACGTTGGAGCTCCTTTCGAACGAATTGGGATCGACATCCTGGGTCCTCTACCAAAAACTGCTGATGGGAACAAATACATTCTCGTTTCCATCGACTATTTCACCAAATGGCCGGAAGCATATCCCATTCCAGATCAAGAGGCTACCACCGTAGCAGAGACTCTAGTCCAACATTGGATCTCGAGATATGGAACACCTTTGCAGATTCATTCCGATCAAGGGAGGAATTTCATCTCTGCTGTGTTTAAGGGCCTATGTCAAATTCTCGGAATTGAGAAAACTAGGACAACACCACTACACCCACAATCGGACGGCATGGTGGAGAGATTTAACCGCACAATCCTGAACAATCTCTCACTTATGGTCTCCAGAAATCAACAGGATTGGGACAAGAAGCTACCTTTGTTCCTGCTGGCCTACCGCAGTGCTGTCCACGAGACTACCGGATATGCCCCATCTCAGATGCTCTTCGGACGAGAGCTTCGGCTACCTTGTGATCTCGTCTTCGGTCGTCCTCCGGATGCGCCTTCATCGCCTGAGGAGTACATCCAGGATCTCCAGGCCCGGTTGGAAGACGTTCATAACTTCGCACGAGAGCGAATCAACATCGCGGCGGAGAAGATGAAGACCCGATACGACACAAGGTCTACTGGACATGAATTCAACGAAGGCGACAAGGTTTGGTTATGGAATCCCATCCGACGGAAAGGTCTTTCACCCAAATTGCAGTCGCATTGGGATGGACCCTACAAAGTCGTTAACCGACTAAATGACGTCGTAGTGAGGATCCAAAAATCACCTAATGCAAAACCTAGGGTTGTACATTATGATCGGTTAGCCCCATACTATGGCCATAGTTCATGAGTATTACGTAAGCAACCATGGTTGATCACATAAAAGTTGTAGATAATTTTTGCTTTTAATGTTTAGTAATATTTCTTGTTATTATTGTGTTTTCTGTATCTGTTAGTTATTAAATAATGTGTATATTTGTAAACTTGTGATAGAAGTTTGGCACCCTTTCTGGGGATTGTACTGCCCGGGACGTGCAGTCCTTAGGAAGGGGGCAATGTTACAAATCCTGTAAATAGTAATTATTGTAGGAACGTAACCTGTAAATAGTTTCCCGTAATGAATATACAACCCCTTTTTCATTCGGCTAAATTATACGACCCCTATTTTCTTTCTTTTCATTGATAACGGTCTACTACTTTACAGAAGCGTGTGGAATATTTGAGAAATTTCTTTTCGGTGTATTTAAGCCGTTAGCGATGGATAAACAGTTAGTTTTCGATTCAGATTTCGAACTGAGTGTGTGTATTAGCTCTGTTTATAGCGAGGCATTTCGCTGTGTTGTTTTCGTATTTGGAAGTAAATACGTGTGTAAACGTTGAGTTTACGGTGTTGTGTGATAATTGCTTAATTGCTGATGAATAATTTAGCAGTGGTTGAAGATCTTTCCTGTACATAGTGTAAATAAATTTCCTGTGTTTTTATCAAGAACTGTGTCTTCATTTCAAGAACTAGCATAGTCTTTCCATTTGAAACTAGTATGTTGTGGCCATCACGAAACTTTCTTCTATATTTTTCCTTTTTCTGATCCCTCCCCATGCTTGACGAGGAAGCAATATTCCTAACAAAAACAAAATTACACATGCAAAAACTTGACGACCCTCCCAATGTCTGAATTATTGCAAAAGCAAAGCAAAGAGCGAAAATTGAAAGTTATTTTAAAAGCCTTGCTTGAATTAATTACAAATATTTTATTTGTTAACAAACATAAGATGGCAACAGTTAAAAATTTTAAATCATTGAGATAATATTTCCTATCATTTCCATACAATTAAAATCACGAGAAATACGCAGACGACAATCTATTACGATTTATCTTTCTTATTGTTGCATTAATAAAAATATTTTTATGCGCAAAAAAAAAAAAAAAAATCAACACCTCTTGAAGCGATCGGCGTCAAAATTAAACCAGAGCCTGTTTACATATGGATTCACATATATTCCAAATTTCAACCAGAACGTAGCATTACTTCTTGAGATAGGGCACTCAAAATGGAAAAAAAGAACGAGTGTTTGCGCTACCCCCCCCCCCCCTTTTTAGCTGTTGACACAAAAATAAAATCAGTTCTTATACCCACTAAGGGCTACTTGCCGATAAATTTTTCTTTCATTCCGTTCATTATTTCTTGAGATACAGCAGTCACAATTGACGACAAAAAACGTTCTATAGCTCAACCCCCGTTTGAGTTATTGACACCAAAATTGAATCAGCACCTGTTCCTGTTAATACCAACATATGGACCAAATTTTGTTTGATTCCGCCAGTTACTTCCTGAGGAATAGCAAGCACGCGTAACTCGAAAAACGTCCCATTGCTCCACCCCCCTTGGAGGAATTCGCGCCAAAAACTAATGGGCACAAGTTCACATAGGGGCACATATGTGTACTAAATTTCGTTCGATTTCATGCGGTAGTTTTTGCTGTAGAGCGGCCACAAAAAACTGGTCACACACAGACGTGACACACATACATACACACACACATACATACATACACACACACATACACACAGACAGACAGACATTTTCCAAAAATAGTCGAAATGAACTCAGCACACCTCAAAACGTTCGAATCCGTCAAAATTCGAAATTCGAAAATTTGCACGAATCCAATACTTTCTTCTATATATTAGATATAGAAGAAAGTGGAAGTCGCACCGAATCCGTTACAATATGAAGAATTGACCCTTTCGTTTTAATCGATAAATTTTACATAATAACTGAATTTTTACTTTCTTCTATATCTAATATATAGAAGAAAGTATTGGATTCGTGCAAATTTTCGAATTTCGAATTTTGACGGATTCGAACGTTTTGAGGTGTGCTGAGTTCATTTCGACTATTTTTGGAAAATGTCTGTCTGTCTGTGTGTGTGTGTGTATGTATGTATGTGTGTGTGTATGTATGTGTATCACGTCTGTGTGTGACCAGTTTTTTGTGGCCGCTCTACAGCAAAAACTACCGCATGAAATCGAACGAAATTTGGTACACATATGTGCCCGTATGTGAACTTGTGCCCATTGGTTTTTGGCGCGAATTCCTCCAAGGGGGGTGGAGCAATGGGACGTTTTTTGAGTTACGCGTGCTTGCTATTCCTCAGGAAGTAACTGGCGGAATCAAACAAAATTTGGTCCATATGTTGCCATTAACAGGAACAGGTGCTGATTCAATTTTGGTGTCAATAACTCAAACGGGGGTTGAGCTATAGAACGTTTTTTTGTCGTCAATTGGGACTGCTGTATCTCAAGAAATAATGAACGGAATGAAAGAAAAATTTATCGGCAAGTAGCCCTTAGTGGGTATAAGAGCTGATTTCATTTTGGTGTCAACAGCTAAAAAGGGGGGTAGCGCAATCGCCCGTTCTTTTTTTCCATTGTGAGTACCCTATCTCAAGAAGTAATGCTATGTTCTGGTTGAAATTTGGAATATATGTGAATCCATACGTAAACAGGCTTTGGTTCAATTTTGACGCCAATCGCTCCAAGAGGTGTTGATTTTTTTTTTTTTTTTTTTTTTTTTTTGCGAATAAAAATAGCTTTATTAATGCAACAATAAGAAAGATAAATCGTAATAGATTGTCGTCTGCGTATTTCTCGTGATTTTAATTGTATGGAAATGATCGGAAATATTATCTCAATGATTTAAAATTTTTAACTGTTGCCATCTTATGTTTGTTAACAAATAAAATATTTGTAATTAATTCAAGCAAGACTTTTAAAATAACTTTCAATTTTCGCTCTTTTCTTTGCTTTTGCAATAATTCAGACATTGGGATGGTCGTCAAGTTTTTGCATGTGTAATTTTGTTTTTGTTAGGAATATTGCTTCCTCGTCAAGCATGGGGAGGGATCAGAAAAAAAAAAAAAAAAAAGAAAAATATAGAAGAAAGTTTCGTGATGGCCACAACATACTAGTTAATAAAAGGACAATCTTGCATGCAAGAGTCAAACTATTGATTTGACAAGATTATTTAAAACATGACATGTCTGATAAAAAAAAATCTTTTTAGTGTTTTTTTGATTTTTGGTTTTAAACGTAATTTACTCCGTCTCGACATGCGATAACAGGTTAATAACCAATCAAGTTTAACTTTATTGCGTTTATTAAATGATCTTTGCGAGCTCATTGGTTAAGTTCGCAGGGGAAGGGGAGGGCGGCATATGGATTGTGGTAGATGTTTGTCGACTGATTGTATATTATACAGTAATGTAGATTTTTTTTTTAAATTAAATATTCTTTACTATTATATTTTTGTTCTTCATTTATGCATTTATCTAAAATTTTTTTCTCTTTCCAAAGTGCAAAACAGATGTTTGTAAGTAAGTTAATAAGTTAATGTTTCTTTGTTTTGAAAAAAAAAAAAAAAAAAAATGGGAGGGGGGGGGGGGGAGAGGGAGGCCGGTGTTATTGTGCAATGGGGTCGTTTCCAAAACTTTAAAAGTATTTTATTTTGAAAGAGCATGCTTAAAAACAACGTATTTCGTTTAACATTTTTAAAAAATTACTTTAATCGGTTTCGCTTTCATTGTTTACGCTTTTGCCGATGACATCACAAATGATGAAATGCCATTCACTGATGCCAAAGCGCAGAGCAAAATATTTAATTCGCATCTATACTCACGTGTACTGGCAACGATACGGTTGATAGCAAGCGTAGAGCCCAATATTTAATTCGCTTCTTGATTATCATAGCGTGTAAAAGCTGCGGACAGATGCGCACGCCTAAGTAAATCATTTGTGATGTCATAAAGACCATGCCTTATTTTCAAAATCGGTCATTTAAAAAAATTATTAAAAATGAAGCGTTGGGAGAATAAAAATTTTTTCTCGCGCTCCATGTTTTTTTTTTTTTTTTTGCTTATTCTATCAATTTCAGTGACTAAAAGTAGAACTTTTGACTGAAGGAAACAACCCCATTGACGTAATTTTGGTCTAAATCTAAATAAATAAAAAGCTCTAAAATTGTTTTAGGCTAGATGGACTCAAACGAAGCCACTATATCTAAAATGCTTAAGAGAAGTGCAGATCTGTATTTTTCTGAAATCTCTTGAGATCTTTATCAGAATTAAAATATTTCGTCGAACTAGTTTATCGCCAATCCAATAGTATGACAACTAAAATTACCAGGTGTCTGGATTTCGTCCGGACAGTCTGATTTTCACAACTCCGTCCAGCTTGTTGTCTGGGTTTTAAAAATGTCCGTATTTGAAGATTATAATATATTGATTATTACTTTAATATTGTTTAAATTTTCAATTCTAGATCTTTTAGCCAAAAAGTTTTTGAACTTTGACACTAATCACGCTTTTTTGTTTATGATGTCCACTAACTTTTATTGATCATGTACTCACTGAATGGTCATAAATAGAAGAGAAAAAAACATTGTGAAGCACATGTGGTTTGAGGCTATAATGAACCCTTTTTCAAAGAGAAAAACTGTTGGTCTCAAACTTTGTTTCGCTACATACCAGATTTTTTTTCTTCTTAAATTGGCATATTTCAGTACAAAGAGGTGATGCATAGGCAGCTGGTTTGCACCAAAAAAGTGGAGGTCAAAAGAAGTGCGGGGTTTGAGGAGTAGCCATTGAAGCTTTTTTTTTTTGTAAAATTAGGCTTAATTAAAGGTTTTTAACATTACGGCTTCTATGAGTTCGAAAAAATTGGAACATGACCTCAAAAATCGGGACGGATGGCCACTGTAGCCTTTCCTCTTCCAATTTAAAGTTGCATTTTTATGAAATACAGTAAACTCCCGATTATCCGCGGAATAGGGTGGCATGGTAGCCGCGGATAACCGAAAACCGCGGATAATCCGAATAATAGTTAAAATACGGTGCTACTGTATACAATAGCTAAAAAATATGAATAACACTTACACATAAATTTGAATTTTTACTAAAAACACTGCTACATTGCATCTACTATCATTGAATGCAAAAAATATACATATGTAAAAGCTAAAAGCGAACAAAAACGCAATCATAAGTTTAAAAAACATTTAATGACCGTTAAAAAAATTAGTGAAAAGACCCGCGGATAATCCGAGTCGCGGATAAACCGACCGCCGATAATCGGGAGTTTACTGTACTAGTGATACCCGCACGGCTTTGCCCGTAATAGAAAAATCAAAATGTCTTTTGGTTCGCCTGTATATTTACAAATAATGTATGGTGAATTTTCTCACCAGTTGGCTTGTACCCATCTTACGGTTCCACGTTATGATAATTTCGTATCTCGCCAATTGGCTTGTGCCCATGTTACGGTTCCACGTTATGATAATTTCGTAATTTACACGCCCATCTCATGATATTTTTTTTCTTAAAATTGGAGTAGAAAAAGAACCACATCGAATTTTCGAAAAATCGCTTCGAGGTGCACACCCTCATGCTACATACTAACCTTGTGCCAATTTTCATCAAAATCGGCCGAACGGTTTAGGCGCTATGCGCGTCACATACATCCTGCAGACATCCACACAGACAGAGAGACTTTCAGCTTTATTATTAGTAAAGAAGATGAGAAAAATTCATCTATTTGGAGCTTTTAGCTTTTGCTTTCGTAATTTTAATTAATCCATTCTATTAAAAATTTTTTTTCAACCGATTATTAATTTATAACTCTGAAAAGTGAGGGGGAAGATCCCTTTACTTTGAAAGTGAGGCGGCAGTTGCCTCCATTGCCCGCCCCCCCCCCGTACGAGCCATCTATGATGTGTTGCTAGATTCTCATTTTAACATAAAAAATGACCATTTTAATACAAAATATGAAATGTAAAAGCCAGTTGTATGTTTTCTTGCCAAGTGTGATCAAAAGTTGTATTAAATATTGTCCGTTTTTCAAGAGAAAGCACTTCGCCATACCCCCCTCGAACGCACAGTTCCGTTTTACGCGGGGGTGATCGGTGCGTAATCCACGCGCTTCTACAGGAGACAACCAGGCAGATTTAACTTGTGCGTGAATTTTAATTTAAAAAGAAGTCTTAGTGTCCTTTACATCACTTGCTTCACTTGTTTCTTGGCATTTTAGTTATTCTTACATTTTAAAAGCTGCTGCTTTTACAACAAAATGCTAGGATCCGAATATACCTTTTGCCGAATACAGCGAAATAGAATCATCGTATACCACGTGACGAGGGAGGAGTCAAGTGCCTTCTTGTGAAAAACGAACAATACACGATACACGCTCCCCCCTTCTCCACCTCTTAATATGATGAAGGTTTCCGCATTTAGTCAATGTAGTTTATGGTAACCCTAATGATAATTCTCATTGAAAAAAAAAAAGAAAAAAAAATAATTTGAATTTTGTTATCTTGAATTCAAATTATGTTTTTCGCTATCACGAGTGTGTGTATGTAGGAGTGTGTGTTTGTGTGTGGGGGGGGGGGGGGGGGGGTATGTGTGTTTGTGTATAGGGGGTATGTGTATGAGTAGGGGGTATGTGTATGTGCGTAGGGGGTATGTGTATGTGTGTAGGGGGTATGTGTATGTGTGCAGGCATGAGTGTGTCTGTAGTTGTGTGTAGGTGTGTGTGTATCTGTAGGTGTCCGAATGTATGCGTGTTTATGTATGTGTTTGTGTGTGTAGGTGTATGTATGTGTATGTATGTGTGTGCGTGTATGTATGCGTGTAAGTGTAGGATATGGATGCAACCTGGAGACGGCTTTCTCTAGAGGAGCAGCATCGTGAGGAGCCGGTCGACGGTGGTGCTGCAAAGAGTGCTGGCGGGAAAATAAAATGATAACATGCCAAAAACAATCAAATGAAAGCAATAAGTAATCGTGATTGCTCAAAAAAAAAAAAAAAAAAAAAAAAAAAAAAAAAAAAAAAAAACCATGAAGTTCCGCACAGAACTAAACAAACCTACTTTCCCGCACACCAACACCGACATTCTAGTATATAATCAATAATTTCTAAATAAGCTGAGACTGTAAATTATGTCAAAAATACCTTTTTAAACTTTTAAGCTGATTTCTAAAAACGAAATATACCTCCCTCATCTGATGAAATAAATACGTTAAAAATAAATTTCCAAACAAATAAAGTACGGGCATCTTTAAAACAATGCAGCAAATATATTTCTTCCATAAAACAATTCTTTAATTGCTTTAAAAAAAAGAATTAAAAATAAAAGCACATCAAAATAAATACCTTTTATCAACAAAAAAAAAAAGTGGAAAAATCGTTTTTAGCTCTTTTTGCATAAAAAAAAGCACTTCGGATATTATTTTTCCATGTTTCCAAAATTAAGTAAATAAATAAATATGCTTCAGAAATTAAATAACTAAATGATAAAAAGTTCTCATAAATTAAATAAGTTTCCTCAAAAATAAGATCGTCTGTGCAACTCTTTTTTTCTGATAAAAATAAAGCAATCCAAACTTCTTCTTATTTCTCGTTGCCAGGAAAAAATAAATAAATTGAAGGAAAATAAAAGCAAATCATCTCAACAATCATTATTTTGCAACAAAACCAGGGATGCGAAGCAAGAGTTGTAAAGAGTTTGGAGGAAAAGAGTCGGAGTCGGGAATCGACGGTTTTAAAACTCCAAGAGTCGGAGTCGGTCACTTTTCCGCCGACTCTGCATTTCTGTCATGATCGTGGAGTTGAAGTCGTGGATATAGTTGGAGTCTTCAAAAAGTGAAAAAAATTATTCAAATCAAAAAGTGAAATGCGTGAATAATGAGTTCTCGCCGAGATCTCATCTTTTGAATAAATCAATAAATAAAAGTTTATTCGAATTGGACTATTCCCACAAAGTTTTTTTTTCTTTTAAACTGTTCAAAGTTAGTCAAAAAAATGTTCAGATCAAAAAGTGAAAGATGGGAATGCTGTGTCCTCGTCGAGATTTTTCGAACAAAATAAAGTTTGTTCGAATCGGACTATTCACTCAAAAATTACTTAGGGACAGGATGACCGACAGACATTTCCCTCATCTCAAGACCCTACTTTCCAATTTTTAATTTTTCATTCTAATTTTGTAATGTAATTATTAATATTTTTTTGTTTTGGCAATATTTTTCAGATGTATTAAACCTTTTTTTATGCTCTTTTCTTTTATTTTTGCGTAAAAGTAGGCAATGGGGTCGTTTCCAAAATTTTAAAAGTATTTTTTTCTGAAAGAGCATGCTTAAAAACATAGGATCTGATCATTTTTTAAATAATTTGTTTAAGTTTAATATTTTTAAAAAATTACTTAAATCGGCACGCTTTCATTGTTTATGCTTCTGTCCGATGACATCACAAATGATGAAATGCCATTCTGTGTTGCCATTAAGAGAGCAAAATATTTAATTCGCATCTTTACTCACGTGTATTGGCAACGATATGGCTGATAGCAAGCGTTGAGCGCAATTTTAATTCGCTCCTTGATTATCATAACCTGGAAACGCGGAAGAAAGATGCGCCAAAAGGCATCATTTGTGACGTCATCAAGACCACGCCTTGTTTGAAAAATCGAACATTTAAAAAAAATTAATTAAAAAATAACTGTTGGGAAAATGAAGGTATTTTCTGGGTTCATGCTATTTTTTATTTTTTGCTTATTCTATCAATTTCAGTGACAAAAAGTACTACTTTTGACTGAAGGAAACAACCCCATTCCGTAAAGGTTGTTTCCTTTCTAGCGCTATGTTGATGCAGGGAAAGCAACCCATTCTCGCTACACGGCGCGGCGTTTCCCAACCTAAATTTTGACTAACGAACTGGTAAACTTATGTGGGAAAAAAATCACGGTGAAGTTTTTTATTTTACAAAAAGAGATTTAAGAGGTATTAAAGAAGTGTAACGCAAGTTATGTGTAAGATATTTATATCATTTAACTTATAATAATGGGGTCTACAGGTCAGGGAAAGAAATTCATTCATTGTGCATAAGTAAACGAACATTGGAGAAAAATCACAGAACATTATGAAAAGTAGTCATAAACTTGAGAAAAAATATCGTATTAAATTATTATTATTATTATTTTCGTAAGGGAAACTTTTTAACACATAAAATATCCGATGACCAATGAATTATCTCCGTAGGACTATTTTCAATTCTTGCTTTCAACAGCGCAGCGAGAATTTATTTTCTTGGGCGAGGGAGACTTTTTAGGTTAGTAGAACGTATTGATGATTTATCAGGTTAAAATTAAGGAAATCTATTTAGACCAGACAAAAGGATTAAGCCTATTTGGGCTCTATTTTGTTTATTGATAATTTTCATACTATTTTGCAGTCATTTTCTTCCCTTATTACTTCACAGGTTCAAGAGTTTTTATGACATCGAAAAAAAAAAAAAAAGAAAAAAAAAAAAAAAAGATAAATTAATTTGAATTTTGACCTCTTGAATTCAAATTATGTTTTTCGCAATCACGAGTGTGTGTGTTTATGTGTGTTTGTGGGGGTATATGTGTTTGTGTGTAGGGGGTATGTGTACGTGTGTAGGCATGTGTGTTTGTGTGCACGTATGATTGCACGTATGAGAGTGTGGGTAGTTGTTTGTATGAGTGATTGTGTGTGGGGGGGGGAATATTTATGTGTGTGTGTAGGCATATGTGTTTGTGTCTGTGTGCAGGCATGAGTGTGTGGGTAGTTGTGTGTGTATGTGTTTGTGTATGTGTGTGTAGGTGTGTGTATGTGTTTGTGTATGTGTGTGTATGTGTTTGTGTATGTGTGTGTAGGTGTGTGTATGTGTTTGTGTATGTGTGTGTAGCTGTATGTATGTGTGTGTAGCTGTATGTATGTGTGTGTATGTGTTTGTGTATGTGTGTGTGTGTACGTGCAAGTATGTATGCGTGTAAGTGTAGGATATGGTCGCAACCTGGAGACAGTTTTCGCTAGAGGAGCAGCATCGTGAGGCGGCCGGTCGACGGTGATGCTGCAGAGGGTGTTGGCGGGAAAATAAAATCATAGGACATCAAAACAGTCAGATGGAAGCAATAAGCAATCGTGATTGCTCAAAAACTGAAAAGGGGGAAAAAAAGATGAAAAAAGGCATTTCGCAGCCAGGGTGTCAGTATATGCTATGCTTGTAATTCTTCTTTTAGTAATTTTCATTCCTAAACGAAGAATTACAAGCATAGCATTTACTGACAATTTGACTTGAAATGACTTTTTCTTCTTCTTTTTTCCCCTTTTCATTCCCCCCCCCCCCGATGTCATAAAAACTCTTGAACCTGTGAAGTATTATGGTGCAAACCGCAAATTCATACGATAATTTGTTGGTTTTCTATGAATTTTTTAAATGTGTCAAGGACTTTTCGTGCACCTTGTATATTAAGTAACTGTGAGTTATTCAAATTTAAAAGTATTGAGTAATGAATTTAAAAAAAAAGAATTGCGAAAACATACATGAGTTTTAAAGTTACAAAAACACCTTTTTCGACGTATAAAACATTTTAGTCTTCGCACGCTAAGTAATATTTACAAAGAATGCCTTTTGTGACTGTACCTTTTAAAGTTAGAAGAAGTATTCGTTTTAAAGTCCTCATAACTACAAGTACATAGGCATCATTTTTGCAACTTTACGCTTGAGTAACATAGGTTTTTTTTTTTCAAAAGGGGCTGTCCACTATGATGTCACACTTTAAGGGGGGGAGGTGGTTCGTGAAATCGTGACAGTTTGTGACAGGGGAGGGAGGGGGGAAACAATTAGTGTGACATCACACCAATTTTTATAAGAATATGTTAGTGAAAAATAGCGTGACAAGTGACGGGGGGGGGGGGAGGTAAACCAATTGTTACAATGGGGAGGAAGGCATCAAAATCGTGAAAAAAGGGGAACACCATTTATGGATTACCCCTATTATCCATTTTTTTCTGTACAAAATAAAATGTTTAATTACTTCCTAAATGCATTACTCATATAGATGTCTTTTTAATATTACCAGACATGAACAGATTATACTGAACTTCATTTTTAACCGGCTGGAAGTGGCCAAATTCACTTACGAGCCGAAATATGAAGTAAGTATTAATTTAGTTTTCATGTTTTCATTTGTTGTACATAGGGTCAGTTGGGGTAAAAGAAAATAGACTTTCATTGCTTCAACTTTAGATAGTTTTCCTTTCTTTTTGATAATTAATATATATATATATATATATATAGTTTGGTTTTCGTTTTTTAGCCTACTTTCCCAGTAAAAGTCAGAAAAAGAAGAAAATAGTATGAAAGGCTTAATGCATCTTAAAAATATCGCGAAAAACAAAAAGAAGTCAAAAATAAATAAAATAATTAAATAAATATCGAAAAATTTAAAATTAGAAAGTAGGGTATTGAGATGGGGAAAAATGTCTGTCGGTCTGTCTGTCCCCCCCTAAAAACTTTTGAATGAATAGTCCGATTCGAACAAACTTTTTTTTGTTCGAAAGATCTCGGCGAGGACACCTCATTCCAATATTTCACTTTTTGATTTGAACTGTTTTCTACGGGGAAATTGAAGGCAATTCCGAACTGTGAGACGAATTTGCTTCAAACAAACTTTGTAGGAAAAAGCTTTTGATAAAAAATTGTATATAAAATGTGTTTTTGATTTGAACAATTTTCCGTTCAATTTTGAACAGTTCAAACCCCTTAACATTAGCGCCTACGGGGAAACTGAAAGTCAATATAGATTCCGTACTTGAAGGCGGATTTACTTCAAACAAATTTTGTTGGAAATAGCTCTTGATGCCAAACTCCGACTCCGACTCCGAGAATTTAGGAGCACCTGACTCCGACTCCTGTACCCGACAATTAATCGGACTCCGACTCCCCGACTTCGACTCTGACCTCGTAGCTTTAGCAAAAATTTATACACGGAGGATAAATGACTGAATCCGATTCTCGGCTATTCGATTCCGACTCCTTTATCTCAAAATGAGATTGACTCCGACTCCGATTCCGCAGCTATGGTTTTAACTGCGAAATAATTATTGTTGATATGACTTTTTTTTATTTTCACGCTAAAGTTTTAATTTAGGTATTTAGTTTTCGGGGAATAAACTCGAAGTCATTTATGTTTCTACATAAAGATATGCGCAGACGATTATTATTATTTTTTTGACAATGAAAAGTATTTCTTTAAGTTGACATTTTATTGTTTTTATTTATTTTGGTAAGTGCATTAATTCATTTAAAAAATTATTTTTGGCAACAGGGGAAAAAGAAACGATTTTGTTTTTATATGATGTATTTATTTCAATGAGCTTATTAATTTTAATTATTATTTTTTTCGTTTTGAAAGCTGAATTAATTTTTTTAAATGGAAAAAAGTGTATTAGCTGCTTTGTTTAAAAGGTGCTGCTATTTTATTTGTTCGTTTTTTTTTTCTATTTTTTACGCATCTAATTTTTTTAGATGAGTGATTAATATTTTATTCCTAGACAGTAGCTTAAAATATTGGAAAAATATGTTTGAAACAATTTGCGATTTTAGCTATTTTTAAGAACATTGATCAGGTACTAGAAAGTAGTATGGGTATACGGGAAAGTAGACTCGTCTAGTTCTAGACAGAACTTTTTGTATTTATATAGGTTTAGTTCGGGTAAAGGAAGCAGAATTTCAATGCTACAACCTTAGATATTTTAACCCTTCTTCTGGATTGTTGTTAATTTAGTTTTCGTTTTTTTTTTATATATGGTCATTTGGGGTAAATTAAAATATAATGTCATTTCAACCTTTAGAGAAGCTGAAAGCCATTCCAACCTTTAGAGAAGCTTAGTTTTCCAGACAATTTCTAATAGTTGTGCAATTTTTTTTTATAGTTTAGCAGTTTAACTAGTTCTACATCAACAATACTCAATACCACCCGCTGAAGACTACAAATGCATCTAAAACCATTTAAGAAGAAAAATCGAATAATTTTTTTTAAATTAAGCTCTAAACTATTGTAGGTTATGCACAAAAGTGTAAATTACATCAAAATTTAAGAAGAGAAAGATTCTTCCAGAAAGTAGGAGGAATGAAGAATTTTGTTGCTTCCATTTACACCACAGCGCGTATTTACCGCATTTACGAGATAAATATGAAACCCAAATTTCACATCAAACATATCTGGGAACAGAAAATTAATGAATAAATATTTTTAGTGTCCTGTCACACGACATGTACAACTAACGGAAACCAGTTACTTCGCATTAGAAGGCCGTCTAGAGAGGAAAATGTGATTTCACTGAACTTTAAAAAACAACTTTTTTCAGTGTCCTCTTCGAATAACTAGAAAATCGCCCGTCGATGTATGACGGGTGAAAACTGCTTCTGAGCGATTCTCAAAAAAAAAAAAAAAAAAGTCCCGTGTGTAACGCTAAGTATTTTATTCAAGTAACTATTAATTAAATATAGGGTTAACTGTTGTGCTTCGGTATTATATAAAAGCATGTATTATTTATTCCCCAACAGCATTATTTTTTGAAGACTTTGGTTAGCTGGAAAAAAAAATACCCGTGACCCACTTCCCCCAATCAACTCTAAATTGAATTCTGAAACTTTGAATTCAAATTATGTTTCTCGCAGTCACGAGTTGCAACAAGACCCTACTCATTAGAGTTATTGTTTCTAGAAATGGCTACCCTACAAGCATGTTCCTCCTTCTGGGTGGTTACGTGTGTATAGTTGAGTGTGTGTGTGTAGGCTTTCGTGTGTGCACGTAGGCGTGTGTATGTGTGCAAAGGCACGCACGCGTGTGTGAGTGTGTATGTGTATGAACATGCGTGTGTAGGACATGGACGCCACCACCCAGCAGAAGTGGATTCTGGGGGACAGTGCTCAGGACCAGAGGAGCCGTGCCAGTGGGCGGTGGTGCTGCAGAGGCCACTGGTCCAAGCAGAAAAAGGAACCACAACATCAAGGACGGGGCTGTGGTAGCCCGATCGGTAGTGTCGGATTCGGGGCCGGAGGGTCCTGAGTTCGAACCTCGATGGTCGAAGACCCACCGTCGTCATCGAATGGGACTGGGCGACGTTAAATATGCTCGTGGTCTCAATGTCCTCCAAGTGAAACGATACCTCTGAGGGTGCTAGCACCAGGTAGCTATTAGCTCCTGGACTAGTTCTAAATTCTCATTCACTGTTCGATCCGGTGATGGTGCTGCCATCTATCAGTATAAAAAATAATGAAGGCAAGGCACTTAGTATGCAGTCCTCGACATAAATACAGTTGTAGTCAGTTGTGACTCGGAATCGGAATCGAATATACATTAGGGTAATGACTCTTTTTTTTTGGAAACAAGCGGAGCTCGAAAAACGTCTTCTGTTGTTACCCTTTCATCACTCAAGAGCAATTTAGTTTCAAAAAGTGCCACTGGTGTGGTATAGCTTGACCACTAAGAGATGGTGGGCGATCTCGAATTCGAAACGGACCCCTTCATAGCGTAACTGGTTGGGTCAGCGAGATCGCGTGACTTTGCTGATTGCGGATTCTCAGTCAGGTGCACCAGGCACAAGTGCAGCTCCCATTCTGATCCCGTTGAGTTGAATCGACCTTTTAGTTGAATCAACTCATCGGGACATTTCCAAGCATTCGCTCCACACACGAGTAAACTAGTTGAGTCAACTCGATTAACAGCGTTCTGGAGCAGCTGTTTGAATGAAATCGGCTTATGAGAAGAAGGTTGATTAAACTAAGTTACATCGTGTGTTGTAGGCCTTTGAGGTATTGGTTTTTTTTTTCTTCAGAATTTTAGAGAAATCGAGCTTGTGAAAGTTTACTCTTGTTTGAGGAGATATCATAAGTAATTTTGATGGGTTTGTATAATATATGAACAGATCGTTTTAATAGAATTGTATGGTTTATTATATGTTTGTTTATAAAACTGAGAGTTCTTTTCATGAGAGTTTTTACCGTGCAACTGACGACCAAACGGCACGACCTTGAGAGTCACGGATTTAGACAAAATTCTAGCTATAGGTCCATTCCCACTATATATGAGCGCAAGTAAAGTGGTTTGACTGCATAGGCCCCAGTTTCTCTGCAACGAGGTTCCAAAGTCGCTAGTTTGGCCACAGAAATGAAATGGCGTTTCCATTGGAATTTCAGAATTCAACACTATGTTCTATCTCCCAACACCTTTGACATCTTTTGGTAGTAAATTGAGTGCAAGGGAGAACACGTATTTATTTATGTGCATTAACTAAGTTATTTGAAAAGTTGAAACGATCTTGTATTTTCGTTCTTTTGTGCGCCATGTCTAATAAATCAGAGCTTTTTCTCTTCTCTCATTTTTTGCTTATCAATGTGAGATACCTTTCATAGCAGACGATAGATATCCAGTTAAAGTAAATGTTTTTATTAGCAAACAACAAATACTTTTTACTCGCAGAAGATCAATAAAAAAATATATCCTGTTATTATGCTATTTTGACATTCAAGTTCTTGAAATTAAAAACAGTATCGAATTTGAATTTGAGAACGGCTCATTAAAAATTAGTATTCAACGTAATTAGTTCAAAGGTAAGCATGCAAACGGCTCATTCTGCAGTACAATAACAGAAAAAGCGATAAAGATGATAGTTTTAAAAGAAACTCCATTGCATTTCTGGGTCCAAATTATCAACTTTGCACCCCTATTGCAGCCGAACTAGGGCCTATGCAGTCAAACCGCTATACCTGAGCTCATATCTAGTTGGAACTGACCTATATCTAGAATTTTGTCCGAATCCGTGACCCTCAAGGTCGTGCCGTTTGTTAGTGAGCTTTGAGTAATTTTGGAAGATAAGTTCTAACAAAAACCATGAAAATGTAAAATAACCAGCCAAATAAATATTTTTCCCCAGAGCGTGGAGGTGTTCAGTTATATCGGCGGATACATGGGAATGTGGCTGGGCATCTCCTTGGTAGCTCTCTTCGATTTCATCGAAACCACTGTCTACCTGATGATGTTCCCGTGCAAGGACTGGCTGAAGTCTTCCAAGAGAAAAACAAGGAAAACTGGATCCGTTCGCAATGGCGTATACTATGACCGATACAACATGTAATCAACTCTTGAAAAAAAATGTATCCATTAGTTCAATAGTTTTTTTCTGTAACGTTTAAGGCTATGTGAAGAAATACAAATACAAATACAAATACAAAAGTGTTCCATTAGTTCAATATTTTTATTCTTTTTTCTGTAACGTTTAAGGCTATGTGAAGAAATACAAATACAAATACAAAAGTGACGACCAGCAACAGGCTCTGGGCCCAGCCAGACTGGTCCTACTCAATTTACAATCCCAGTGAAGATCAATGGCCCTCTTAAAACTATCTACTCCCTTGCTCATAACCACCTCTTCCGGTAAACTGTTCCAAGGTTCCACTACCCTGCTAAAATAATAATTTTTCCTAACATCCATGTTAGCCTTAGATTTGAATAACTTAAAACAATGACCCGTTGTCCTGTTTTCAGTGTTAAACTTCAGCCCCGTGACATCTTTCATTTTAATAAATTTGAACAACTGAATCACGTCCCCTCGGTCTCTTCTTTGCTCAAGACTGTACATTTTTAGCCTTCTAAGCCTGGAATCATAGTCTAAGTGAGAAAGTCCATTTATTAGCCTTGTAGCCCGCCTTTGAACCCTTTCCAATACATTAATGTCAGTAATGAAACTCTGCTAGTAAAAAATCAATCAGCGACATTGTAGTTGATAGTTCAATTTTGATCGCGTTTGTTTGCTTAATGTCTTGTAAAAAGTCACTAATGGGCAACTTATCAAAAATTCTGTTTCGCTGGAAGTTATGTTTGCTCGCAGGGGCGGCATTTCAGCATTACATTTGGGGGGTCGAGCTTCTTAAATATGAGTTACCTCAATATGGTACAAAACGCACACTGACTAACAAGAGGTGGTCATAAAACTAGTCTAATATTAACAATCAATAATGTTTAAAAACATGATAACTTATAAAATGTATTGAAATTTATGATAAAATCTTAATTCATTTTATATGAAACAACTTGATACTACAGTTTTTACCTTTTAGTGAATTTTTAATGAATGTTTTTCGGAATTCAGAAGAACAGGAAATCATGCACTAATCCATCAATGCTCAGGGTAGCGCTCTTTTTCCGGTAAAGCTAAAGATAAAAAATTTTTGATCCATGGTGCTCCGACAAAAGGTCTCTAACCTCCTGAGACATAAAAATGATCTTGCTCAACTAGCTGAGCTGGTTGGATTAGTTAAAAAATTAATTGAGGTAACAAAGCTATGCATAAAAATTCACTTTTCAGATCTTGCTCTTCAAAATTACCCAGGCAACTTTAAAAATTGCGAGGGTCTTCAGTTTTCATCATTGTATAATCTAGCCTCTATCTACAAAACAATGCTTCGTGACTCATTGAAATATTTTATTTTTTGTTTTCAACATCCAATCCAGATAATATAGAGCAAACAATACAGAAAAATATTCATCAAATCTTGAGTTATTTTCATTAAAAATGAATCTATTGGTTTATACAAAATATTAAATCAATATTTAACTTTTCATCATTATGGAGATATTTGTTACATATCCTAAATTGATTTTTTTTTAATTGGAGCAGAATAAGATTTTTTTTGGAAAGTTACACGCTTGGTTGAAATAAACATACAAGTTAAAATCATTAACAGTTTCAATTGTAGACTGAACTGAAACTTGAATAGTCAAAAAATAACGGTAACGGATTGAAGATGTTTTGATAGAGCAAAGCATTGTTCAAAAACTTTCCACGATATACACAAATTAAATAAAATTTAAACGAAGCCATTCATGTTAGAGGGCACCAGCTTTCTCACTATTGAAAGAATCGTTTTGCAATAATTCTGCCAGGCGTCAAATCACTGCTTTGAAATTATCGAGAAATGCTTTATTGTTTTAACTATTGAAGACCATCTTGTGTCAATCCGAGTCATACCTGTAGTTAAAGAAGGAATTTGTTGATGTGTGATGTTTGTGTTTTAAAAATAGCGTGTATTTTTAAGAAATTTCTGTGAATGAATGCTATGTATTGAGTAGCTGGAATGTTTCTGTACTTGAAAAAAACAATATACACTCAATAAATAAACATACACTTAAAATATGAGCGTAAAATCAATGTTATGTCTCAAGGAATTTTCTTTTGAAAATCATGCACACCACTTGCTTGCACGGCCTCTCATACTGTATCTACCATCGTTCCAGATCCAAGTCCGGATCTGCGTTCCCATAGATCCCGCAGTGGGGAGGGGGGGGCCATGTCCTTAAGGGGCCAAACGACCCAAGAAATTGAAAAAAAAAAAAAAAAGCACTAAGGCTTCCAAATATACACTGCTGGCCATTGGGAAGAGGCCCTACAGATTTTGTTGCAGGGGGCCCGAAATTTATAGATTCGGGTCTTATCGTTACACTGGGCACACACAATGAGGAATTTAGCCTTATATATAGGAAAATTACTTCTTGAGTTAAAGCTCACCATGGTTCTACGTCATTTTTTTCTGTGCTGAAAAAGCCAGAAAGTGTTTCATGCATTCAACGGAGAACACTTGTTTGTGCCTGGTAATGTGTCGAGTTTCATCAACTATTTACTGAGAATGAGAGCGATTTTTTAAAAATGAAGAATGATTTGCGATTAACAAAAATTGAATTTACCCATTTTTTATCATTCTGCTCAAAAAAATTTGGGGGTGCGACCGCCCCCTCTTGCCCCTCCTATTTGCCGCCCCTGTTTGCTCGTAGTTGAAGTGGAGCAGCATAACCAAACCATGCATGGGAGTATGTCGGGAAATATTTTTTTAACCAGTCTTAAAAGAGTTGAAAGTCACTTTTAGTCGTAATAAATATCTTTCTTTGTTTTACTGCAAACAAGATATGGAGAAAATGTTTTTATCAGGGAAGGAGCATTACTAGCTGCTTGCATGTGAAATTTCAACAAATCATCAAACAATTAAACGAAGATGACGAGACACATAGAGACATTTGTTTGGAAACACGTAGAAAGCTCAGAATGCTTTCTTTATGCAAAGTTCCATTATACAAAAATGCCTACAGTTTTTTCGCTTTTAGCATGGATCAAAAAGAGATTAACAATTCGTTGTTTCTAAATTTAAAAATTAACCAATTAACAATTTAATTCGAATTATTTTGATCCATCACCATAACAACGCCTTCGTTGGATGGTCGAGGCTTAACGCTGTTTTCCGTATAATTACCATATATCGGCAACGCCCCGTTGATATAGTTCGCTTCCATTTATCCCAATTGGATCTACTTCATCATTAATAATAATTTAAGAAATGAATTACCAAACTAATGCGCTTACTTTCCAATTAAATCTTAATTATATGTACATCTAGGAGAATGGGGTGTAAAGTGAAGTGGGAAAATATTTTCATAGTTTTCAGCGCCCCCTATCTAGAAGATTTAACTATGTTCTTATACATATTAGTTGATTCCAGTTAAAAAATAAATTGCTCTTAAGATCAAGATACATAATTTTACGAGCCATTTTCAAAATTTTGTCCCCATTTTGCAATAGTTTGTGGTTACCAATAGTAACATTCATTTATATACAAGTTAGCAAGAAATAACTTAGACACACATAGTACGCCATAACTTTAATGCTAATAAAAATATTACGACCAAACTTCAAAATAAATATGAATACATTATTTCGTCTAATATATCTACAAACTTTCAGAGTGGCTACATTTAGCTTTAATACAGAGCTTTAAACAAGTCACAAAATTTTTCGCTCTGGGCTGCAACTCACTTACTGTTGGTTTAGACCAGTAAGACGGAAGACAACACAACAGATGGTGGTGCCATCTATGGACAGTTCGAGAATTTAGAACCAGGCCAAGAGCCGAATAACTTTCTAGTTTGGCACCCCAGAGGTATCGTTTCACTTGGAGGAGCCACGAGCATATTTAACGTCGCCCAGTCACCATTAGTGACGACGGTGAATCTTCGACCAGCGAGGATCGAACCCGAGACCCTCCGGCCCCAAGTCCAATGCCTTACCGATCAGGCCACCACGGCCCTGGTAGTTTATCCTATGCCTTGCATAAGGATTTCTTTGGGATGCCAAAGTTTTCTGAGGTTTAGCACACACCCTTATCTCTACGATGGATCAAACAGAATAATCCATTGGGCTCGACTCTGGAGAATACGGCGAACATTCTTTAGCTGCAATGAAGTCCGGAAAATGTGTCTTGCGCCAGACTTGAGTGCCTTTATCTCTGTGTGCTAGGTGTGGAATACTGTTGGAAGGTCCATCTTTTGTTTCCAAAGAACTTTTGCGACCATGGTAAGACAACTTCTTCCAAAATGCGTTTGCGATGTGTTTTTTGACTAATTTTATTCCCTGATAAATAGAAACAAGTGATATTTTCCCACTAGCACATATCCCTCCCCAAACCGTTAGGTTGGGGTCGTTGACGCAGTTTAACAGTGCAAGAAGGTCCTGGAGACAAGGTTGTGCGATAAACTTTCTAAAATTTTGGCATCCCTAAGAAATCCTTATGCAAGGGATGCGATAAAATATCACTAAGTGAGTTGCGGCGCAGAGCCGAAAATTTTGTGTCACGTTTAAAGCTCTGTATTTATCCTAAAGGCAGCCACTTTGAAAATTTGTAACTGCAGTAGAAATTCTCAATAAGGGACACTAAGGGAACCAGAAAACTTGTCCCTTATATAGAGGTATCCCTTATTCGGAGGTAGATGAATTGGTACATACTGTGTACTAAACTCAGCATAATTTCATAATAAAGGTAAACTAATAACATTTAAGAATAAGTATTGAAACTGTTTCAGAGATAACAAATGAAATTCAGAATTATTCCAACCTTGAAATGAAAAAATAAAATTCTATCAAAACTTTCGTAGTATCAAAGTTTTGTAACTGATTTTCACTTGTTATCAGTTTGAATTTTTGTGCTACATGCATTTGTTTGATGTCATGTACTTTACAATGCAAAAAACTGATCACAGTTCAAGTGTACAAAGTATACAAAGTTTGTCATGGGCGACATACTATCTGTCGGGACTCATCTTCTATGAAGAAATTGATGAGAGGGAAAGGCATGAATGTAGAGGTCTCAGCAAAAATTGTAGAGTATATATTTATTTATTTGCATGTAAAAGTCAAGTCAAATTTTTACCAGTTAATTTTTGAATAAAAAAAAAAAAACCTTGAATTCGAATAAATTCTTATCTTTAATGCATCTATATATTTTTTTTCCTCTGTGACTGTCCCTTAAAGAGAGTGTCCCTTGATGAGAGGCAAATACATGGAAGTCCCTATTCAAAGGGACTGGGAGCAGAAAAAGTGTCCCTTAAATAGAGGTGTCCCTTATTCAGAGGTGTCCCTTAAAGGAGGTGCTACTGTAAATATATTAGACAAATAATGTATTCATATTTATTTTGAAGTTTGGTCGTAATACTTTCATTATCATTAAAGTTATGGTGTACTATGTGTGTTTAAGTTATTTCTTGTCATCCCGTAAAATGAGCAAATTCTGGTAATTAGCATTTTAAATATTAGCTGAGACTAACTGATGTACAGGGCAGTACTTAACCAGTTAGTACAGTGAAATCTCATTACTACGACCTTCAGGGGACTGCAAATTTTGCTCGTTGTAATGGGAATTTCGTTGTAATGGAATTCAAATAATGTAACAGCAATTATATAGGGACTGAAAATGTATTTCGTTGAAACGGAAATTTCGTTGTATTGGTATTCGTTGTAACGGAATTTCACTGTATTATGCATGATTTGATTTTACTTGTTTGATGCATTTTGTCCAGTGCAAGCAGCGCAAAGTGAGTGGGGCTTAGTGAAATAGTTCATTTTGCTTGCTTTTTCATTCATGTATTGAATTACTTACGTATTTATTAATTAATTAATTTATTTAAATTCCTTCATTCACTAATTCACTAATTTATTCATTTATTAAACTATTTACATACCTATTTTCAATTAGTTCATTTGCATTCCTTCATACATTTATTCACTTATTTATTCCTTTATTAAATGTCTTACGTATTCATTAATTAGTTCATTTATATTCCATCCTTCACTCATTTATTTTGCTATGCTTTCACTCTTTTATTCACTCATTTACTTTTTCCCTTAAACTAATTAATAAATCAATCAATTTAATCGCATATTGTTTCATTATTTGTTCATTTATTTGACGAAAAATGTATTTAAAATCAAAATAAAAAAATTTTAAGTATGAAAATGTTATATGTTTTGTCCCATATATAGGACGAAGCGAAGAAATTAATTTTTTTTGAACTTTACTTTCAGAAATGGAAAATAATTTTTCAATGTAAGTTTCATTACAAAAAACATTATTCTTCCGTTATATACGGTAATTTGTGAAACAAATTTCCAGTTTGTTTAATCTGGAAAAGGTTAACTATTTCACTTTGCCCCACGTATGAGTTTGCATCATTTTAAAGTTTTAAACGATAATAGAGAAATTCGAAAGCCAACTTAACACAAAAGACGTTAGTTAACGCAAAATATGCCCTAGTTTTGAGAAGAACGTTTTTAGAATATTTATAGAAGGTAAGAATGATTCTGAGAAGAGAGGCTTACCCAATCAAGTCTTGAAAGCTTTATCCTGTCATTCTACCTCCATAAAATCGAAGCAGTTGCAGTTACAGTTAATGATCTGCATTGCATTTGTGAAAATTAATTATATCAATTACTTTTCTGGACTCGTCTGCAGATTCTGTGTAAATTTAAGTGCTAACGTTAAATACTCTGGCTGACTTCGAGGTTTAATAGTTTGGTTAATACAGCTGTGGATATAAGTTTCGTTAAACCATTACGCTGGAAACTTTGGGCGTCTTGGACAATTAAAAATTCCTTTCAGTATTTCAACCTTAAGCATGTTTTGTTCTGAAAAAGAACTACGATTGAAACATTATCAGCCGGTGAAGATCAAGACGCTCACCATCATTTCACATTGGTGCTTTTAGATTTCCTTTTTTTTCACTAGTACACCAGCGTATCTATTAAGGGAACCTCCATAAAATGATAATTAGTTGCAGTAAAGCACCGTTTATACGTTTCTCTTTTGTACGTTTTTATCCAGTATACGTTTTTAATTTGGTCCCTGCAGATTCTCTAATACATATTAACGTATACTTATTATAAGCTTTTTCCTTTATTCGCTTTTTTCACCAAAAACGTACAAACAGTGCTCGAAATTTGTGTTATACAGGTTAAAAATATTTATATAATTAAAAACTGAGCGTTTGTACCTACATTCTTGTTTGTGAAAATTGCAACACCATGAAGGAAGCATCATAGTTGAATGAAATTTAATACACAGTTGAGTGGTAATGGTACAAATAAATGATTGCATTTTCAAACCAAACAAACAATAAAAAGAGATAGAATATTGTAAATTTATTGTCAATTGTTATTAATATTAAGAAACATAAATAAATAAATATTTAATCTTTTTATTTTAAAAATTTTTTTGGTTACTAAATATTTGATCCATATTTTAGTGTTATATAATACTTACAGGAAATAAAAAGAACAAAATATTTTCATTTAATTAAAAACTGAAGTTTAAAATCATTTTAAAGTACAGTATCAAACAATGTATGAAGCTTAAAAGCAAAGTATATATATAGAGTAACCCATACATAAGAAAATTCTTCGTATTATGTCGTCATATAAGTTTTTGTCTATTCAGTGATCAGAAAAGGCTACGAGACTTCAGTATTTGACATTGCGCAGTTATATATTCCGGAACAATATTTTCTTAGTGAAACAATAACTGTACAACTGAAACTGACACAGTATAGGTTACAAACCCTTCAACGCATGCTCTCCTCTAGGGGTACATGTTAACAACTGCAGACATTTTTTTAAAAATATCATAAAGTAAAGAAATATTTTTTTTAACCCCCCCCCCCCGCCAAAAAAAAAAAAAAAAACCATGACACAAAGAAAAGTGTATTCATCACGGGGACACTTTTGTGTTGAGAAATTGATAATATTTTTTGGAAAATAAAGGAATGAAAAAAAAAATGTTCACATGTGGCCCCTTTTCCCCTGTATAAGATAAAGTATTAATTAAATATTAGTTTTTCTGAAGTAAATGCTATCATGGGACTTATATAGTACCAATAATCGTTTTCAGAATGAAAACCGCAGGGGTGCCCACTCCCCAAATATGGCAAAGACCCCCAAGCAGAGATCTCCCCAAAATGAGCAAAATACCCCTCAAAACCACCCCTAAAAATTTTAATGGCGCAGTTTGCGCCATGATCCCCCCCCCCCCCCCCGCCTAGGTGGGTAGCCCCGCACAAACCGGCTTTAGTCACTTCTATAATAAAATGAAATAAACATTAGAAAATTTGAGATGGGAGAAAAAGCAAAACACTCAACTAAAAATCTTTAATTTGATTTCATATTTCCAATATTTTTCTGCCGCAATCAGATATATTAATCATGGTACTTATAGAGTACCAATAATCGTTTTCAGAATGCAAACCGGCTTTCAACACTCCTATAGTAAAATGAAATAAAGATTAGAAAATTTTAGATGGGTGAAAAAGCAAAACACGCAACTAAAAATCTTCTACTTGGTTTTATATTTCCAATATTTTTTGAAGCAACCAGATATAATAATCAGCCTGCCATTTACAGAATTGAAATATAAATCATACATAATATACGCATATTAGTCTGTATTTACGAAACATACTTTAGAGGAAGATAAAATTAGAACCCCTATAACTGGACAGGCAGACGCATCCGCCATTTTGGAGCAAGCGTACAACAGGGAAAGCTACCTTTATTGGCAATCATTCGCCAAATAGGGAGCGAGAGAGTCAGAGAGCGAAGGTGAACATTGGCGAAATTTTGGAAACAGTTGGCGTCGTTTCCAGGCTGCCAATCACTTCGCGAGCTATTAATTATCCATTTCTTTTTTCTTTCTGCATCTGCTGGAAATCTGAAGAGCTGAAATGCTTTTTTTGTGGAGCTGTTTGCACAATTAACAGCAGAACAACCACCTATTTGACTCAATTTAACACATGCTAAAGAAATGTAACAAATCAGCAGCAATGCTATCGCTACAAAGCACTGGATCAAGTTTACTCCAAAATGGCGGATGCTTCGGCTCCTCTACTGTAGGAGCCTTAGATAAAATAGCTGCAGTTATCCGGAAAATAAACTACGTTTTCGTGGAACTAATGCCGGGTCACTAGTGCGGAACAGGTGTGGTCAAATGCCCTCATTGAAAATTCTCGGCTAAATATATTTTGAGCCGCTGGTATGGAACATGAAGAAATAGGAACTCCACTGGGGGAAAGAAGAAACAGTTGAAATTAGTTGTTTGACGGGCACACCCTTAACCACTCTTCAAGTTCCTACTGTGCCATTTCAAATCAAACAATTTACAATCATTTAAAACTATTACACATCCATTATTAAATTGCATTCAGATGACTCTAAATCAGACGTTATAGCCGTAGATGATTTTTTTATTCAGATTCAAATAACGGAGGTTAGTTTCGGTATGTAAACAATCATTTATATTTTTAGCCATTTAAGTATCACATGCTTTGTGGTAAAGTATGGAGATTTGTTTTTTTGAGCAATCACGATTGCTTATTGCTTTCATTTGACTGTTTTGAGGTCCTATCATTTTATTTTCCCGCCAGCACCCTCTGCAGCACCACCTTCGACCGGCCGCCTCACGATGCTGCTCCTCTAGCGAAAACCGTCTCGAGGTTGCGTCCATATCCTACACTTGCACGCATGCATACACACAGACACACAAACACATACACACACAACATACGCCTACACACATACGCAAACACATACACACACTCAAACACATACACACACACGCATACATACAGACACCTACACATACACACCTACACACAACTACCCACAAACTCATGCCTGCAAACAGACACAAACACATATGCCTACACACACATACACATTCCCTCCCCCACACACGAACACTCATACACACAACTACTCACACACTCATACCTGCACACAGACATAAGTACACATGCCTACACACATACCCCTCTACACGCAAACACACATACCTCCACACACACATAAACACACACGCCTACATACACATACACACACACTCGTGATTGCGAAAAACATAATTTGAATTCATGAAGTCAAAATTCAAATTATTTTTTTTATTTTATTATTATTTTTTGTTTTTTGTGCACAAAACCTTTAAACGGTGAGTCAAATAATATATAAGTCAACTTTAATGAAAATAGGTTTGCTAGATTCCGCGCGAATGAATGGAACATATGTGTTTGGTATATGGTTCGTAGCATTTCGGATGAAAATGCTTAACGTCATTTTAGGGTCACCAAAAGTATCTCAGCATTTGGCGACAATATCTCTTTGACGAAAATTAGTAACAGAACGTTTTACAAAGTAAGGAGGGGGATTATCCAAGGTATTCCATAACGATTACCGGACATTTCGTAACGTTTTAAATCTCATCAAGAACCCATAATAATTGAAATTGCTGCCAGTTTCTATTCGTCAACGAACCTTGAAAAGGCCAATGCCAGCCTCTACTCCACTCTGTCGGTAGGTCCTATTGAAAGATATTATTCAATTGTTAACTAAAAATTAAGATCTAACGCTAAATCTGCTTCCAAGTGTTCAATTACTTTGTCATCAAATTCCTTATTGTAGGAGATGAATTTTAAATTAACTATGAATCCCACCAAAAACATTCTGTAAAAAACTAGCCAAGTCTCGATGGAGCTGCTTGTTTATCTCTAAAAAGTAGTGAAATCTAGACAAAGTCATGACAAGTCTAAGGCTCCTTACTGCGATTTCTTTATCATTATAGTTAATGTTGTGTGACTTGGCCGTTAAACATTCTTTATACGTTAGTGGGTACAAGTCAATTTTGTTTACACGTTTTCCATGTGGCAATTTTCCATCGTCAATGGGTAGCGGTTCTGGCGAAAGATTGGTGCAATGGTGTCATGGAGCACCTGGTTTTATACCCTTGTGTACCCTTTAACGGCCAAGTCACACAACATTAACTATAATAATAAAGAAATCGCAGTAAGGAACCTTAGACTTGTCATGACTGTCTAGATTTCACTACTTTTTAGAGATAAACAAGCAGCTCCATCGAGACTTGGCTAGTTTTTTACAGAATGTTTTTGGTGGGATTTCACTTCTTTTTGTAGAAAAATTTAATTTGTGTAATGTTCGAGTAGACTAAAGTTAGGCTAGATTAAATTAGAAGATGTGTCCCACTACGCTGGACTTTAGCAATGACAGTCGATTTTTTTATGTACCAATAGTAGAAGGGGGCATTACCACATCTCTAATACACCTGAGGGTTCTTCATTAGATACTTCAGCTTTCGATTTTTGACATCAAATGAAGCGGCCCGCCAAGTTGAATATTTTTTATAAAGGCGTTATGTCGATCTCGAATAGTTTGGTTGGACTCTTGTGTTTTCTAATCAGGGTCACTCGAGATCTTCAATTAGCCTAGTTTTTATAGTTTTCCGTTTATGTGGCCATCAAACCCTAACTCTGTACCAAATTTCACCTCTCTGAGTTTATGGGAAGTACTAGTTCTATTTTGATGATCATGAGTGAGTGAGTGTCATAAATGCGAAACTTTGCTTTCGCTTAACTTCGGAACTAAATGACCTACAGACTTGAAATTTCGGATTTTAAGCATGTAATTATAGCTTACTGGATGACGAAAATTTCTGCGTTCTAGTCTCACCAGAAGGTTCTCAAATAGGGGCGAGGAAATGCGGCGAAATGGTTCCAGTAAAGATGGTACGGCAGTGTTTGCTTCGCGCTCGACTTGGCGGGGGCACTGCCGTGCCCCCAAATATACTGGATAATACGATATTATTTGACTTTCATTTTCATTGGAATATGCTCAGGTTATTTTAATTAATTGCTGAAAGTAGCTAGCGATTTGTTTCAATTTATGCGTTAAATGAGTAATCAAATTTAAATTTTCACTTAAGGCTACATTACACATCTTCACTGTAATACGTTATTTTTAATGTTATTTATCAATTTGAAAGGAATTATCTTAAAATTATGAAATAACATTAAAAACCAAAAAATAGCTGCAAAATATTGATCAGAATTTTTACAAAATTTCCTCATTTTTCGTTCTTTTTCTCGCATTAGAAATGGCTATGGGTAAATTTAATGCGAATTCATAGTTATACTCAAAAGAAGCATGTCCATGGGAACATATATAATTTGATTCTTTTCCACTGGTAACAGTAAAATCATTTTCAAAATATAAAAATATTCTGTGTTTTTTTTTTCTTTTTTTAAAATGTTAATACTTTACAGTGAAATCCAAGGATTAACTTAGAAAGCTGAAACTTCATGCGCTTTCAAATCCATAATAAGACCTAAGGACTGGAAAAATCCCTGAGGAGCAAGGTTTTTTTTTTAACCTAACATTTTTTTTTTGAATTACGAAGAATATGTTATGTGACAAATATATAAGTTCATTTGATAAAATAAACTTCTAAATTTTTGTCTTGTTCTTTTTCATTGATACACGAAATCACTTTTGGTAAACAGCAAAGTCCGATTATCGGCGATCGAATTATGTTCGTGTCTTTTCACAATTTTCTACACTTTTTTTTTGTTTTTTTTACGGTTATTAAATGTTTTTTAAACTTATGATTGTATGTGTATGAAGATTAGTTGATTAAATTTTATCTCAGAAATGTAATGACCAGGAATTACTCCAGGACACTCTCTGCATTTCAAAAAATAAAATTATTCAAACAAATAAGGAGAATAGTTGTTGATGATTATGTCTTTCTTTAAAAAGAGTTACTACGTAGAGATTGAATGAATAATTTCGATATCGACGTTGACAACGCCAGTCATTATTGGTACAAGAGAAAAGCGAGCAAAGAATTTCGAATAAAAATGGTTGCAAAAAATTTAATAAACGCAAGATACAATCCCATTCTTTAAATACATTGAGAAACAAGTTCTTTTTGACAGAAAAGCATTGTGATGGCGCTTCGAAATGTACTTTGGATGCGGAATAATTTACTTAAGAAGTGTTTGGAATATCTTTTTTTTCCCCCTCGCCTTCAGTTTTTTTTGGAAAAGTTTTATTATGCATTAGATATAAAAAAAGAAAACTTTTAAGGAATTGGGAGGGAATTTTTAATGGAATAAAGACATAATCTTGTGGTAGTGGGCGCTGGTAAAAAATACTGTAAGAAACTTGAATATCGTTTCAGAGGGTGGGTGGGTGGGGGGGGGGGGGGAGACGAAATCTTTTGAAAATGAATTTTTGGTCTTATTTTATACACGTGTATTATAACTGTGCTACATAAATAAACACAAATGCTCCTTTTTTTTCTTTTACATGAATGTCTTTGAATTTAGCAACAGGATTGACATTGAAAAAATAAATAGAATATAAAAACATCTATCATAAAGCATTTTTTAAAATTATTAATAAGGCGTATTTAAGTCACCACACTCTCTAGTAAAACACATTTTTTTTTTCTCTAGAATACTTTCTTTCGAGTAGGGATTTCTTTGAAGAATTATTTAAGCATTCAAAGCATTAGGTAAAAAAAAAAATATGTTGTACTCGAGTGTGCTGACTATAATACGTCTTATTATTAATGGGAAAGCTGTAGCTACTATATACAGAAAATTTAGCCTGGGTACAAATGGGTACAAGTCATTGCCATCGCTTGAAAGTTTTGAAACAGGCAAAAAATCCGTCATTTTTCTTTAAAAAGTTTTTTATATTGTTTAACTATCAGATAGATTAATTAAATTAGGGAAAAAAGCACTTATTAGTACATAAAATATCCATCTTCAACAATAAAATCATATGAAATTTGGAAGACTTTAATTTTGTGTGATGAAACGATGACTGGAACTCAACTGATTTATTCAATTACAAACGGATACGTACCTTTGAACCTTATTGCTCACGTGACGGAAGAGAGTTAGACATAAAGAAACAACTAAGTATCATGTTTTGGTTTATTGTTTGCATTATCCCAAAACCAAAGTTTAGAACTTTTAACATGACTTTTGTCCACATAGCTTGTACTAATCGAAACACTGTGCGTCGGTGGAAGTACTCTGTTATAACGAGCAAATATCAATGCCACTTCACGCTCGTTATAAGCAAGTTCAACTGTATTGACACATTATAATAAGTTGCGGATACTATACTGCCGTGCTAAACGCTAAAGTCACATCTGCAGCTGAGTTCGAAAGGAGAAAATTTCAGAATTGTTTAAAAAATATTTCCCATTGACAAATGACCATAAAACGTTGTTTTTAGGCGACATTTATGATAAAGAACCACCTATTGACAAAAACTCAATTTTGACAAAAAGTGCGGACACGGCTTTTGTGTTTAGCACATCAGTATAGGGCTCCCACACTTCTGTTAGAAATTAAGCCCTGCTTGTAAAAATCATCTTTTTTATTGAATAATTAATTGAGCCTTACAGCAGTATTTCTTTCAGACCTTTTGCTCCGAGGGGGGGTGGAATGTCTAAGTAATAAGTCCAAAGGAGAGTTACAAACATACAAGTGTAGCTAATAAAAACATGTTAAAAAGACAAGGAAATTGATTACAGCCCGGATTATATCATTAAAAAATCATGAAAAAATGTATGCATATATATATACACTAAAAATATTTACAATGTTCACTAAAAAATAAAAAAATGTGCGCTAAAAACGAAAAAAAATATTTGCTCTTCTTTTTTTAAACTTACGTGAAGAAAGAAGTGAGGAAAAATCTCGTGAAAAACACAGTAATATGCTTTTTTTTTTTTTGAATTACCGTTTTTATGCATTTAAATAAACTAAACGTCAAAAAGGGCTAAAATTGATGATTACATATGCACATGCGCAGAAAAAAAAAAGAGCAAAAACAAATAACTAATTAAATAAATAAATAAAACTAAATTTAAAAAAAAAACTAATATTATGGTTTTCAAAAACTGAATTGTTTTTAATTTTTGAATTGAAGAAATAGGTAATATTACTAAATTTGAACATAAGTTATTAATTGTCAAATAAGCACGAAAGAGAAACTTTTAGCGTTATTTCTTTTACTTAAAATTTGAAAAAAATGTTATGAAGGTAATGTAATATGGGACTCAAATTAGTTTCAGTTTAGGATTTCGATTGCAACGTAAACAGAAGCGAATGTAAGGAATATTTATTATTAAGGAGATAGAGATTTCTATGAAAAAAACAAATTATGTATGAAAGTTTATTAATTTTTTAACAACTTCATTAATATTAGTTTTGATAAAGCTGTCAAGCTAAGAGAACTTGGAGAATGATTTCTGGACACCCTTGTAAATTAAATATTGGAGTTTATTCTTTTTACACATTTTTAAAAACAAACAGTACAATGTTATCACGCGTGATTAATGTAAATAAATTTTTAAACTAAAGAAAAACATTATCAAAAAACAAAATAATTTATTTTTGATTCTGATTGAAAAGGTGATCGATTATAGAATATTGCATTGTCATCGAGTCTGAGGTCGCGTGCCAAATTTCAAAAGAATCCAATCGCAGGAAGTGGGCGAAATTTGAGCTGCAAGATTTCGTTACAAGATACATACATACATACAGGTGAAGCTAATAAAAGCGTGTTAAAAAGGGAGAAACATATCTTGTTCGTTAACTAATTGCAAGTATTTTTCCAAGGAAAAAAATGCTTTGAGCACTTTGTTGCCACCGGGGTACTTTCCATCAACAGAGACAAAATGGTTGCCACAAAGGCCGATACCCTCCCCCCCCTTCCGGATGATACAGTTCCGAATTTTCTGTATTTTTTTTTTAATCTTGTACATAGTAAAAGAAGTGTAATCCAAATTTTTCTTCTGGGGGGGGGGAGGGGCAGATGATTTTAATAACCCCCCGGAGAGATGTCTGAAAGAAACACTGCTTTAAAGAGATATCTGTAGTTGGAACAAACCTAATCTGGCAGCTTCGCAATACTGTGATGCTGTGATTAGGATCTGCGTTTTCTTCATAACGCTGAAACGTTAGATTTGCCCCAACATTATGCATTAATATTTTCAAGGTTAGCCTTGAACTTTTATTTTTGAACTTTTTCTTTCGCTCACCGCTTTTCGGATCTGAAGTGAACTGAACGAGAGATAAAATAAATAGAATTGATGGAACATGAAAAAATGATTTTTATGGAATCCAATTTGTAAATTTGTTATTTGAAGCTGTAAATATTTTGTTGATATATTGAGTTTTCTTTTAGATAGTACTGTGCATTTTCTTTAGTCAATTTCAATAACTCTCTCAGCAGTTAAAGATGCAAACGCCAAAAAAGAATCGATAAAGGGTAAGATTTTTACCTACAATTTCAATTTAAGATACCGATTAGTACAAATATATCGTGCGAAAAAAATGTTTCATGTCTTTTCACAATTTGTCGAAAAGAATTCTCAACAATTTCGTTCTCATTCATTAGAAATATTCGAACAATTTAGCTACATAAGGAGTTTAAACTACATAAAAAATATTAAGAATGGATAAAAATCTTTAACACTAAATTGCCACATCCCTATTACCTTTCCGTTTTACTCTTATTTCAATATTTTGGTTTTTTTTTCTTTTTCTTTTCTTTTTTTTTGACCGACAAAAAATGGTAATTAAAAAGCCTTTAATGATAATATTTAAAAATTAAGAAAAAAAATCAATTGAAACATTCTTGTTTCATTATATTTCAAAAGTGAAAGAGCATAAAGTCGTAAAAAATGAATCTGACCCAATTATGACCATTTATGAAGCAAAAAACGATTTATTTAAAAAGTGCTGTGGGCACATAATTTTTTTCTCCTGAAATGGCAATTAGTTTTTTTTTCTTTTTCATACTTTTTCTAAAGCGTTTTACAAAAACAAGAGCGGGAAGCTTATTACGGAAGTTTTACCGTCTGCCTTTTCAACATATCAAAGTTATTAAAATAATTAAATCTCGAATAACGTATAGAACCTTCATTAGTGATTAATTATTGGACTGAATTATTTATTTTAGAATGTCCATAATTTCTTACCGCTTCGTTATTCTAAGTTGGAGTATTATGATTTTAATAACCTATTAAATCTTAATAACCGCTCAGTAAAAAAAAAAGTTTTCGGCAAAAATACATTTTATTGAAGTTTGTACCAACATTGTCTTGACAAAATACTAGAATTCTTATTGCGTCCGGAGTTTTACGTCCCACGAAAAATAAATTAAATTTTCAAACGATTGAAAAGCTTAGAGCAGGAATTAAAATGGGTGGAGTAAGTCCAATCATTGGCTAAGCAAAACCTTGGGCAAAGAGCTCAAGTCACGTGACTCAACAACGATGGGGGTTGACACGTTTTGCATGAAACTAGAGATAGTCCAGTCATTTAAGCTTAAATTAGGTAAGAATCTCGGAATTCGAGATACCCAACTGTAAGTCTGTAAATACTTGTATATTGACACCCTAAAAGTTGTCTCAAAACCTACATATGGTAGGGTGTACGCAACTATTAAATTTCAAGGTCAAAGGTCACAAAAATCGTTTTTTTTTTCGCTTTTTTTTGTAAATATCTCATTTCCTATGGGTTTTTTGCTATTTGTATACATTATTAATATTGTAGAACACAAAATTCTCTACAAATTTTGTTTAAAATTTTTTTTTATACGGTGAACCGTTTTCGAGATAGAGGGCGGAGAGCACGCGGTCACAGGATCACTTCAGGTCAACCGGTGCCTCCGGTCGAAAACGCGCCATATATAGTTGATGAACTATCGATAAATCAATGATTATAAATATTTGTCAATTTTTATTAACTATTATATTATATTTTATCATTTTTTTTCCTAACCTATCCACTTTTTGTTTAGTATTAATTTACTTAACAACACTTACCTGCCCATGTAATTGCAGAATTGTCATTGAAAATATAGGAATTATATCTGAATTTTAACCTAATTAATATTAATAACTTCTTACATGATGAAAAAAAAAACAAATAAATTATGAATTAATTTTTTATTAAAAAATATCATTCAATACATTTATTTTTATTAAAAGTTAAAAAAAATGGAATAAAGGGTACAAAAACTACAATTTGTAATTTTAATCATCTTCTTCCTCTTCATAGCCATCTTCCGGCTGCTGGTAAATTTCAAACTGGTCTTCATTATCGTCTTCAACGACATTTGTCTCAAGTTCTTCCATGATTTCGAGGTAGGTCCAAAGGTTTCATCTTCGTTAATGTCTCTCTGATATGGTAGAGCATTGAGACAAGCTTGCCCATTACATTGGCCACAAGCTAAAGAGCATTGCAAGCCCGCTTTCCTGCATGCGCTTCGCGAACCACAACCACTCTTGCAGTTGCAGAAAATTGTATTTAGCAAATCTTCTGGAGCAGGTGGTGAAATTGTCATGATAGGCTCCAGAAAATCGTTTCGCATTGCCCAACCCCATACCTGGGGTTTCAAATCATGCCCTAATCAAGTTTGAACGATAATATACACGTTTTTGAAATGTTGATGAGCAGCTGCACTTGTTGGTGGAATATTTGTTGCACAGGTTTATTAAGTTTTGTAGACTTGACGCATATAACGAAGATGATCGAGACTTTTCACAGATTTCGGAGCGTTATAGACGGCCAATAAAGTTTGAGTTCCACTCTCTAATAATCTGTGGATGCAGGAAAGCTAGCTTGCAATGCTCTTTAGCTTGTGGCTAATGTAATAGGCAAACTTGTCTCAATGCTCTACCATAACAGAGCGACATTAACGAAGATGGAACCTTTGACCCCGAAATCATGGAAGAACTTGAGACAAATGTCGTTGAAGACGATAATGAAGACCAGTTTGAAATTTAACAGCAGCCGGAAGACGACTATGAAGAGGAAGAAGATGATTAAAATTATAAATTGTAGTTTTTGTACCGTTTGTTCCATTTTTTTTTACTTTTAATAAAAATAAATGTATTGAATGAGTTTTTTAATAAAAAGATCAATTCATAATCTATTTGGTTTTTTTTTTCATCATGTAAGAAGTTATTAATATTAATTAGGTTAAAATTCAAATATAATTTCTATATTTTCATTAACAATTCTGCAATTATATGGGCAGGTAAGTGTTGTTAAGTAAATTAATACTGAATAAAAAGTGGATAGGTTAGGGAAAAAATGATAAAATATAATATAGTAGTTAATAAAAATTGACAAATATTTATAATCATTGATTTATCGATAGTTCATCAGCTATATATGGCGCATTTTCGACCAGAGGCACCGGTTGACCTGAAGTGATCCCGTGACCACGCGCTCTCCGCCCTCTATCTCGAAAACGGTTCACCGTATAAAATTTTTTTAAACAAAATTTGTAGAGAATTTTGTATTCTACAATATTGATAATATATACAACTAGCAAAAAACCCATAGGAAATGAGATATTTACAAAAAAAAGCGCAAAAAAACGATTTTTGTGACCTTTGAACTTGAAATTTAATAGTTGCGTACACCCTACCATATGTAGGTTTTGAGACAACTTTTAGGGTGTCAATATACAAGTATTTACAGACTTACAGCTGGATATCTCGAATTCCGAGGTGAACTTACTATAATGACTGGACTAAGAAAGAAACTTGATTTCTTCTAATGCTTTTCTTTAAATTCTAGCACGTGACTTGAGGTCTTTCCTTCACGAATGATAGTCTTCACTCCCTCCATTTTATCTCTTCCTAATGCTGAAAATTTAGAAAAAATGTGCATTTTAATGTCTTCAAAAGGGTCTCCTTGGCAAAGTGGTCAAAAGTATTAGCTCAGACTGCTGCCTGCTTGTCGAAAAGGAAGTTGTGGATTCGATTCCCGCGTTTCCCCCTAATGTTATACTCTTTCTCTTTGTGATGCAAATTTCATTCTGACTTGTGCTATCTGTACCGTGCTCACTGAGTAGCATGGTAAAATATCTGTAATCCTCATATATTGTCGCTTCAGAGCAGCAGTAGGATGTCTTTTGGAGTGCTATTCCTGGGATTAGATGCCTTTCTGTTGCTCTGAGGCGACGATTAATAGCGAATTCACTGATCAAGTAACGCTCTGACATCATCAACAATGAAACTCGCGCCAGAATTCGTATCTCCAGAGCTCGAATACGCTACCTTGCGGTGATTAATAATACTAAAGAAAAAGGTAAAACACTCCATTCCACGTGTTCTCTTTGGGGTAAATTACAGGCTTCAGATAGTTTGTGATGTAATGTAATTTCAAAAGAATAGAAAAGAAAGTTTCCGGCAAACACGACGAAAAATTACTGTCATTCTCTAAGCGTCAAAGCAAGTTATAAGTTACGGCATTTGTTTGTTTTATCTTTTTCATCCGCCATTAGATTTTGGCTTCAGCTCCCCTATAGTTTATTGGAGTTGCGAATTTGATACTATTTTTGGTAGTTTGACATGCAGAGAAATGCTTTATTCTGACAAGGCTGAACTGGATCTGCTAAATTAACTGTTTCACTTTTAGGACTAATTTTAGGAGAATAAGAAACGAAAAAGTGGTCAACAGTGAACGCTATTTACTGGAGTTTTGGGTTAATCCACTGGAGTTAGGGTTAAAGTTTCAACTATCAAAATATCACCTAACAAGCAATGACTTCGTTCAAATGTAGAAGCAAATTTCACCCGTCATACCTTGATGGGTGATTTTCTAGTGTAGTGATTATCATAAATGTTTTTAAACCATAACTGAATATTATTACAGGCTAATACTCTCAAAGAACTTTTAAAGCTTTCAAGATTTTTTAAAATTGCATTGATTTTAGATACGAAAACACACATACGTAAGATTCTGCAGGAGTTTTTCGCCTGTTTTTGTCAATAGACGTACCAACATCACAAAAAAAAAAAAAAAAAAAAGAAAAGAAAGAAAAGGTAGAAGTTAAAAGTTAAAGTAACTTAAGATAAAGGTTACCCTGGGTGTCTCGCAAAGTAATTCTGAAGTGTTCCATACATGCGTTGCAAGATATAACTCATTACTAATGAAAAAATTCCAAGAGAGAAAAAAACCATTTTTTGCAGAAACTTCCTTTGCAGAATAACTATGTGAGGATTTTAAATATTCATGATTGCCTTCCAAAAACAGTGAGGGAAATTTGGCAATTAATATTCAAAGAGGATTTTCTAATTTACTTAAAGCTGCAACGACTGAATTCCCTTCCGGCCTTGCGTAATTGACTCTTAAATTCTTTTCTGAGGAATAATCCAGGAAATGCTGATTCCAATTCAGTAGTCTTTGAGAATTACGAGGAACACAAATGCTCCGAAAACTAGCACTTGTTGATTCTGCTATTATTGATTAATTCAAAGCCCTTCTAGTTAACAGCTATTGCAACAAGGTCAGAAAATTGACATTTATGGACAATTCCATGTGGGACAGAAAGACATTTTTGACGAAAAATAAAAGTGATTATTAAAATTATTTTCATTGAAACGCACATATTTTTCGTTGTATTTCATCGGCAACAATTAAATTATGAAAAACAAAACATAAAAAGTAATTTTTACTTTTTTGTTTTTCAATTTTTATGCTATTTTTTGCTTTGTATGACAGAATGGCATTTTGCTCAATCAAGTGTTTGGACTTCTTAGTCAGAAACGAAATTTCTGTGAATTTAACTAAATATTATTCACTTTTAACTCTGGGGCACCCAACCCTATGTCAGTGAACACCTTTTTACTTCTGCTGATCGTTTTACATGTGTCCGCCGCTTCATGAATGCGATAAAATATATCAGTTTAAAAAAAAGCCATGTAAATGATCACATTTTCAATTGTACAGCCATGGAAAAAATTATAAGGACACGGAAAAAATCGCTAATTCTGGGCGCCACTTGGTTGGAAAAGTATGCAAATATTTTTATGATAAAAATACATGAAACGAAGCATTTTCAAACAAACTTTGCTTAAATTTTTTAAAAAATTATTAAAATGAATGAATTTTAAGGGAATTACTAGTTTGTCACTTGGAAAAAAGTTATAAGGACGCACATTTACTTTGAGACCGAGTACAAAAATTTGCTTATTTTGTCGTATCATTATTAATTACAATAACCCAAAACTGTTACGCAGTAAGATTGTTCACTCTATCCTGATATTTATCAGGCCGAACAGCTCTCAACTCTGTAAATGTGAAAAGTGAGAAATTGTTACTGACAAAAAATGCAGAATCAGTTTACGTGAAATTGCAAGAAGAGTATATAGATCTAAAACAGTAATTTATACGAGAGTCGTTTTTTTATCAAGCGTCGTTTGGCTATAAAAAAATGGGTGAATTTACAAAAAAGATTTTAATATCAAAAGTAAGGTACAATACATATTATTTCTCCACATAATCACATTGATGATTAAGGCACTTGTCGTACCTGTGCACAAGCTTTTCTATACCCTCCTCATAGAACATTGCCGCCAATGATTGAAAGTGATTTTTGACGGTGTTATTGGGATCCAGCGCGCACAAAGTTTTCTGTAGCGCAACCATTCTATAACTGGAGGATGTAGGGACGATCTTGAAACTTCTGGAAATTGCATCGATAATTCACTTATCGTGAATCTTCGATTTTCCTTAACCGCTTTGTAGACTCATTGAACAAGGTCGTCTGTAATCACAGACTTGTGTCCCAGACTCCCTTCATCATGCGCATTAGTTCTACCCTCTTTAAATTTTCGGCACCACTTACGAACAACACCAGCACTCATTAAGTTGTCTCCATATACACGACTTATTCTTCGGTGAATTTCCGCTGCCCTGTTACCTTCTGCTTGCAAGAAATGAATAATTTCTCAATTCACATTTGGCGGGAGACTCGATAGAGGCAGCCATGCTTTCGTGTCTGTAGCTTAACAGGAGATGGCAATCAATTAATTCAAAACAATTATATAACACCAGCAATTAAGCATGCATAATGCATATGGTATTTAAGCTTAAATGCATTGAACACAGTTTGCTTTCCGTCAAAAAAAAAAAAAAAACTACGAAAATGTTCCTTTACCAGATGTATAAAGTGTTGTCCTATTTTCGTCCTCCCTGCAATACACCCTCTAAATAAGGTAATAATGGGTTGAAAATCTGGAAATAATAATAAATATGGGTTAAGAATTGCATTAAAGAAAAATATTCCAAATTGTGCATTTTTTTTACAAAATACTTAATTAACAAAAATGTGAAATTGATTTTTCAAACCTCCAAACAAGCGTCACTAATGATTTTTTTTTTCGGTTTTTGTTGTGCGCCTTGTAGCAAATTTTGTTATGGCCCCGAGGTGCATTGAAGGCAACGTATCTATATTTCTTTATGTTTGTCTTCATAGAGACGTTTTTGCTACACAGGATACTATGCATAAACGTTTTTACTCCAATCTTGGTAAGAAACCAAAATATGAACATCATATTTGCCAATATTACGGCTTCCTGTTCTTCGTGAAGAGAACTAAACGAAGCAAAACGCTCAACTCATTCAGTTTACCCAAAACGAATATATCAAATACAAGTATAATTAGCACATTTTAATAAAACCATATTGCTGTCGAGAAGCAACGCAGGGGTCTAGACTCGTGAAATTTCCATGAATAAATTGTGTTCCTATGTGCAATCAGAAAAAATGTGGCGACACCTAGTGTTAGACCACAGAAACTTAGGGGGACGAATCTGGGCACGGGCCGAAATATGGCTACTTTACCATATTAAGAATTTTTTTTATCTACTTTAAGATGTCAAAATTTTTGAGTTAGGTAGAAAAAATAGTTAGTTTCACGAAAAAAAAGAGGTATGGTATAATTAATTTTTTCGAAGCGGTTGATATTTTAACACTTAATAAAGATCAGTTTCTTGCTCTCAGGCTTTCTCCTCTCTTTAACATAAAAATTGTTTAGATTACAAAAGTAGCTCATTTCAATCGATGCAAGAATATTTTCCCCTCATTTGATTAAAAAACAAAAACACTCATGGTGATCGAACGATTTTGTTTCGCTCGTATTTAGAACTATCGACCGAGGATGGATAAAAAGTACTTTCCTGCTTTTTTTTTTTTTTTGGTTACCGTTGTGCCAACTGCTACTTCTTTCACTTAGTTTTACGATCTTAAATATTTTTTTTTCAAAACTACTTACATGCTCTGATTAAATTCAGTTAAAAAATAAATCCAAAGAAAAGAGAACCAAGTGAAATGAAAACTTCTCGCCTTATCTTATCAAAACTAGTGTATTTCACTCCCAAATATTCTCTACAAATAAATATTTTCTGCAATGAGACTGACATTTCGAGAGTTAAAAAAAAATCTTTTAGAAAAAACAAAAGTGGTTTGGCATCGCTTGCGATTCCGTAAAACTTATCTAATATTGAACCCAATGTGACCGTTGAATGCTGTTTTTTGTGGTATTAGTCTGGATTTAAGTAAAGTTTTCATTTAGTTAGTTATAAGATTTAAATTCCAGTTGAAAAAATGGTGCAAATAAAAAAGGTCTTGAATGCAATGTTTTTTGTTGTTTATGATTGTTTTTAAAAAATATGCACACTTACGTATAAAGTAGTTAGTCAGAGATATATTACGCAGTTTTGCCAGAAAAACAAAGCAATTGTACAGATAAATTTCCAAAAAAAAAAAAAAAAATGCATGAGATATTTAAAACGTTCTGCAAATACTTGTTGCTGAAGAAGCTCTGAAAATACATTTCTAAAAGTTTTTATTTATTTATTTTTTTAGTCTACACAAAGACGGATTGATTTTTCAATTTAACTTTTTTTTTTTTTGGAATTTAATTTTCTACCTATCTTTATTTGTTATTTATGTTCTTTTTTTTCTTTTGTGTCTCAGGCTTGATTGACATTTACAACGTTTCCGGGGGGAAAAAAACATAGTAAGATTTGTTAGTCAGTTTTCTGCATTATTTACATTTATGATGGCTTTATATGTTTATCACTACTACATATTTGTTTGACAGACAAATTTATTCCATTTCCTCAAAAATTTTTATAGTTTTTTATTTGATACATGTGTATTTTTTTGTTACTAATTTAATTATAATTGAGTTTTACATTTTAAAACATTTCCGTATTCATATTCAACTTATTGTCAAGTTTTTTGATTAAACTTTAGTAGCAAGTTTGGAAAAATAAATATATTATTTAGTTTTACATTCTAAATATTATTTTATTAATACACTACTTAGAAAAATAACCAAACTACTCCTCTTTTTTCAAGTTACTTATTTTAGTAGCCTGAAGTCGATGCCTTTACAAACTATTTGCTTCAGTATAATTTACATATAAGATTTGTTTTTTAATCCTTTTTAATGATTTTACATTTTTTACTATTAATTGAACTTTTAAAAGCAAATATACAATTAGACGAAAAATTGAGTAAATACTTTCTGCAAACCCACTTTCAAACTGAACTTTAATCTAACACAAATGGCGTTTCCTGTCCCTTAGATACTTAAATTCAGTTTAATTTATATGCAGAGAGATTCATATGGAATCCAAGAATTAAATAATTCTAAGCCGAAGTTTTCCAACATGACATGAGCTTTTAATAGTTACAAAGTTCATAAGTGTTGTGTTTTAAATACTTGTAAATGAAGAGTTCAGAAATTAATCAAGTTAATACGAAAACAATGAAGAAGGAAATTCGATAAGTTTCCTTAATGCTGCATATTACGATGAAAATTCTGAAAATCAAATCTTTGTAAGTCCAAGGTATTAATACGTGACTTTAAAACTTGTAATTGCAATACAGCAGCGTTGCAAATGCATTACACACATTTTTTTTTCTTCTAATCCCTTACCGATTAGTTTACTTTTTCGCACGAAATTCTGAAAAATATATATGTTACCGTGAAATGCCGAAGTTTTGAGTCTGTAGACTTCGACCGGTGTTTTACCGAAAATATTCGGTCTTTTGCCTATGTCTATGGTATGTGATATTCACCGTTTAATGTCGATATTTACCAAATTCGCGAATACAATACTTCCTTCTTCATAAAAGGAAGTAAAAAATGCTATTTGATTTCAGAAAATAATGCACAAACATTTATTGCACTTAAAAAAATAAAAAATGTATCAAAAAATTTTTTTTGCAAGCTCATAAGAAGGTGGAGATATTTCTATTTTATCTTAAGAAAAAAAAAACCCCTTCTACAGAGTACGAAAAATTGTAAATAATAAACAAAAATGATCATAAGTAAAGTATTTTTATTAGTACTTTATCAATTATGATGCTTTAAAAATGTCAGACTTACAGAAATAGAAAGCTTTTTCATCATTTGAGAGTGAATAAGAAGAGACAAAATGTCCCCATAATCTAGTGACAGCAAAGCATTCATTATAATTCATAACTCTCTTCAAAGGGGAGAATTTTCTTTCGAGATTGAGCTAATTAGAACGTCTTTTTTCTTCTTTTTTTTTTCTTTCGAATAACTTCGTAACGACACGTTTTCCTCTGCAACGGGGAAGAAGAAATAGTTCACTGCAGGCATGGAAATGACAAATAAAAATATTTTTGACTTGAGAAATAGTAAAAATGTGGCCTTAAGTTTAATATTCTTTCTTACATTGGCTTTGACTTTGAAAAGGTACACAACCAAATGTTTTTACATTGCTACTTGCTATGTAAAAATTTTATGCAAATAAGAATTTATGAAGCTTGAGATAATCAAAGAAAAAATAAATAGTTTGAATTTGGAGATCTTAAGTTTATATTAAGATTTTTGCAATCATGACTTGCGATAGGACCCATTCTGTTACTCGTTTCTACTAATGGTTTTTATCGCAATAATGATTTGAATTTAAGACGTCAAAAATTCAAATGAATGTCAGGGGCTGGATGTTGTACGCTGGATATTGTTTTCGCGTAGAAACAGGGCATATTTTAATGGGGTTTTTTTGGGAAATTGCCCACACAGTCAGATAAAATTCGCCACACAGTCAAATAAAATTGCCCACCTACATTTTCCTAAAATTTTCCTTCGATTATGTGCTTCTATATATTTTTTATTTTTCTGTAAAAAAATTTCCGAATGAAGTTTCTGAATTTGCGGATTCGGTATGTGAAAGTTGGCCGCTCATTGATCAAATTCCAACTCTCCCAGCAAATTTGGACATTAGTTCCTGCACTTCCACAAGACTAAAGAAAATTTTTTGTCGTATCCAAAGGGTCACTCAAAAAGTTACTTGGAACACTTATCGTAGCAACTCCCCATTCGATGCAGGTGGAGCGGGTAGTTTCCAGATATAGTAATATAGTCAAATCGGACTATCGTGCCGGAACGACAATTGAAACAATAAACAAAGGATTGAATATTGCTCTAAATGGCCGTGGGACAGGCCTATTTCAACCGGCGGCCATCCGTCATAAAATTTCTGCAAATTAAAAACCGAAGAGAAGGAAAACTAGAAGCTGAACTTTACAAAGAGAGATTTTACATGAAATCTTTTTTTGAAAAGGACAATGTTATTTGACTTTGGTTGTATTAAAATGAAAATGAATGGTTGAATTATAATGAATGAAATTAAAAAAATAATCAAAAACTCAGTGACTGTTTGAACTATTTTAAATGTTGAGTTTCCCTAATTCCAGTTTTCACACCCAAACTCTTTTTTGATGATTATTCAACTAACATAAGCTGCACACTCACCCCCTCCCCCTTCCGAGGAAGTTGGAGTTGCCCACACAGTCAAATTTCCTTAAAATATGCCCTGCGTAGAAAGGATTGTGTAAATTCGAGAAGATTAGTTAGAAGATCGTTTAGAAAAGTAAGAATCAAAGGATGCGGACCTCATTCAATAGTTAAGTGAAAACAATTAACAATAACAATTCGTGATTTCTCAAAAAGAGGAAATGTCTACAGTAGGGGCAAACCTAACCTCGTAGCATTGTAAAGGCAACGCAGACTCTTATTACAACATTATACGACGATGCTAGTTTATTCTTGTCCCAAGTATAGCCATAAACAAATAGACTAGAAAGACATAAACAGCTATTCTTTCTATTTTTAAGCAATTTCAGTCAAAAAATGTATAAAGCGTTTGGAAAATTATTGAAAAAAAAAAAAAAAGAAAGAAAGAAACTTAATAATTTTTCTTCCAATTTGTCATTAAAAATATTGATGAGACTGAGCGATTTTTTTAAAATTTGTTATAAATCTATTTCTATTAACACGGTAAACTGTTCTTTGAAGCTGTTTTTGTGTTATTCGGTTTCGTTTGTTACTTATTTCATTTCAAAGCAAAAACTTCCTGTAAAATGTCATGTAAATATGTTGATTTAACTCCGACGTTTTTGACATTTTAAAACATGTTTAAGTCTAACCCAGAGACCAGATACAATCCAAGTATGATACAAAGGAAATACAGATCAATTAAAAAGCTGCACTAAAGATTGTCACTAAAGATTGTTTTGTATCGTAGACATTCAAGTATTAATGAATCAGTATGTATAAACAATGAAAAACAATTATTTTAAAGGTTTGTTGTAAAATTGAAAGAAATCTTGATTTCTAATATTCGTATAGTGAATAAAATATGCAGTTTTCCGTTCGCCAGTCGCAGGCGAAAAATTACAAAAAAAAAAAAAAAAAAAAAAAAAAAAAAAAATTACAACCCAAATTCAAAATAATAGAATACTTCCCACTTTTTGGAAAAAAGTTTATTCTAATCAAATATAAGTGCAAATTAGATATTTAAATGAACGTGTCATCTTTCTCGGATCTTAAAGTGTGCATTTCATTTCAAATATACTCAATTAAAAATAATCTTAGACAGAATAATTCAAAAGTTTATAGTGATGAAGATTTACATTGAGTCAAAAAATTAGAATATTCAAATTAAAGCAGAAAAAAAAAACACTTTCAAAAGAAACACTATGAATACTAGAATGCGTCATTTTTTACTGGATGCAATGCTTGAATCCTTTCTCTCACGGATTCTACCACCTGTTTACATTAATCGTTTCTGACACTGTTTCCATACCCTCTTCAATGCGGCAACAAGCTAAATTTTGTTGGCGGGCACCAGGTCTTGAACCGCTTTTTTTTAGATTTGACGTTACCACAAATTCATGATCGTATTGATATTGGTATGGTAGAGTTGTTTGACCAGTTTAATACCGAATTCCTCTTTCTGTTTAAAATCTATGAGTCGATTTAGAGATGTGACACAGAGTAGAATCTTGCTGAAAGATAAAAATGTGTCACTAAATGTGTAACTGCTGTACCTCAGATGAAGTATCATGCAGTGTTATTGATAAACAGCGGAAGTCACGCATTATTTTATTTTAAGATATATATAACTTCCCAATTACAGTAGCCCTCATGCACCCACAAACCAAGAAGAGGTGTCAAAGTGGAGAGAACGTCTTACACAAGATTTCTCATACGCTTTACTTTTTAAACGTCAAACCCGAACACCTTTTTTTGTTCACGGATATTTCAAAAAAAGATTCATCACCGAATATAATACTTTTCCAACCTTATTGCCCTTGTTTGAGCTTCTCTTTGCTCCAGGAGAGTCGTGCACGTTTCTGCTTTATGTTTATCTTTGATCTTACTTCGTAGGTCTGCAATCAAAACTGCAGTTTATGCAACCATCCAAGTGTAGTTGGCGTGGATAACATATCTATACACTCTGTCCAAACACTTATGGACGTAAGAAGCATTTTTCAACGATTATTTTGGACAATTTACTTTAATTTGAGTTCATCTCTGCCAGGTGTTACAATTTTTCTACCTCGTTCACTTTACTTCGGTTACTTTTTAGTTGGTCAGTCCTTCTACATTCCTATAAAATCTTACATACCATAGATTGTAAAACGTTCAGTTGAATTGAGTTGGATAGTTTTTTTCTAACTTTAAGAAATAATACAATGTGTTCGTAATACAATCGTTTTCTTCCTATTTATCACCTTGACTACCCATTTTGAGCAATAAAAGGCGTTTAAAAGAGCGTAAATTATCTGGGCGCCAAGCTCTATACTTGTGACAAACTATAGGGTAAGAGATATGATTTTCACTACTATTTAAAATTCACATTGAATGAATAGATTATTCTAATTTTTTGACCCATATAAAAAATCTATCTATTTTTCCAATGTGTTAATGATCCAAAAATTGTTAAAATCTCTTATATAATTAAAAACTGAAGTGTATCTATGTATGTCCAAGCTTCTTCTCCCGAACGACAGTGAACTGACCATCGAACCAGGTATCGATGAATTCGTATTCTTCCCGTCTTCATGTTTGGCTATTTAACATAATCCTCCGATAATAATTAGCGGATATATCAATTAAAAACAATTAATTATGAGGCTTGGATTTCGACATAAAATCCCTATTTTTCGAAGGCTTTCCTCCATTCAGATTATTATTCAGTGCTTCATCTCAACTTTCTGCAACAACGCTTTGTATAGCGCGAAGAAAATCATTGAGATAAAGATCTGTTGCCATTTTTTTTTCTCGAATATGAACAGGTAAAATTCTTGTTTTTGTTTTGAGGCTTTTCCTGTAATCAGGGGATTTAAAATGCTTACTTTTTGGGTTTTTTCCGCAATCTGCTGCAAAATTTCACTGACTTTTTTTTTTTTGGTTCAAGCCTGAGTGTTGAACTCGTGTCACTTGACATAACTTTTATTTTCGAGGTGAACCGTGTAAAGCCGGGCGACACAGCTAGTAATACCTGAAAAGTTGTTTAAATTTTTTTACCCGTTCATGAATAATGAGTTTTAACCTTTTTAACTTGCATGCGTTCATTTTTTCCGACTCAGGGACAAGTTTTGTTCAAACAGTTCTGATATTCTATTATTTTGAATTTGGGTTGTACTAGGTTTGAATGTTTTGTCACAATGTTTTTCTAAATTTTGTGCGTGCTGTAAAGAAAAGAAAAACATATATTTTGTTTACCCAATGTTGGAAAAAAGCTGAATGTAACGATTTCTCGTTACATTCAGGAATTTTACACAAATTTGAGAAAACTTTTAGTATTTCAAAAACGCTAAAATGGATATTTTTCTCGATTACTTACGTAACAACAAATTATAATTTAAGAACTTAAAGATTAACATATTACACATAGAAAGTTGTGTTTCGAGAAATATGAATAAAAATAAATAATTCCGAAAACAATAGAAATGGTTGATAAAATTCAAATTTTTGGTGCAAAAGCCTTGATAGGCAAGACTGAGGCAAATGATTGTTAGTATTAAAGAAAAACAAAATAAATGGATAACGTTCTTTAAAACAGAAATTTATATACGCACTAACATCTGGTCAAGAGTTTCCTTTTGTAAGTCAGCACTTCCTAAACAAAACTTAAATTCCGATTAGACAAAATAAATTAGCATTTCATATTTACCATTCATTTTGAAAAGAACTTTAATTATACTTTTTACTTTAAAAAATGTTTCCACTTACTTCGTAATTTCGAGGGATAATTTTAAAATTAGTCAAGGTAAGGTACAACAAGTACGCAGGGGTACCTACCCTCTTAAGCGCAAGGGCACACTCCTCCCTAAATATCGCTAAGATCCCCCTACAAGCAAAAGACCCCCAAAACTGAAAAACACCACTAAAAACACCCGCCCCCTAAAAATTTCCATGGAACAGTCTGCGCCATGACCCCCTCCCCCTCTAGGTGGGCACCCCTTAAGTACGGTTAGCAGTAAACTGAATACACTTTCATTTTAAACACAAACACACACACATATGAAACAGTGAGAAGCAAAGGGATGTAAGTGGACATTTTCAAGTTCTGAGTAAAACGCGTTTAAAGTTAACATCCTAGGTACGCTTTCATTGAAATTTTTTTCTGAATCATGCTGCATGAACTACCAGGGCTACTAATACCATCTCTTGCTCCAAGACAGAGAAGAGGTTAACCTACCAACTGTGCCCTTTATCTGCAAATATTTAACTTTGCCACTTCCCTTTTCTTCTCACTTCCTTATGTACACTCCTGTTTGTGAAAACTGCAACACCATGAAGGAAGCATCATAGTTGAAGGAAATTTAGTACACAGCTGAGTGGTTATGGTACAAATAAATGATTACATTTTCAAACCAAACAAACAATAAAAAGAGATAGAAATTAGTATTTTGTGTGGCCACCACGTGCCACGCAATAAGAGCTGCTACATGACTCGGCATGGAATGAAACAAAGTTTGAATATCTGCCTACGGAAGAGTATTCCATACTGTTTGTATGCGCAACCAAAGTTCGTCTGTCGAAGCAACAGGACGAGAATCAGCGTATATTAATGTGCATTTTATTAATTTTTGTGCATTTCATTACCATTTTTGCAAAAGGCGGGGGGGGGGGGAGGAGCAATTTCCTCTGCCTGACCTTGCAAATGATGGAACTAGGAGGAAAATTATTACGTCATAATGCCTGGTTCTGTAAAAATCATTTTAAAAATGTTCCTTGTTCTTTATTTCTTGTTTAAATCATGGGAAACATGTTTTCAAAACTCATAGTTTTATTAACGAAAGGTGTATGGTTAAAAAAAGTATTTGGCAACATTAGGTTTACTGGAAAAACAGCGAATACTTGACAAAATTTAAAAAACGTGGTGACTAACCTTTTTTTCTTATCAGAGGGTCGCACCTTGTACTAAAATGAATCTCGCAGGCCAAAGCATTGAAAAAATAAAAATAAAGTAACTTTTTTTCCCCTAGATAACATGAAAAAACATGAAAAAGAAAAGAACATTACTAAACAGTAAAAGTTGTCATTACTACATGTTTTGTCTATTCGTTATTTTTAGAAACCAATTTCTGACTATTTGGCTCCAAATTTGCAACAACCGATCGTAATACCGAACAAAGATGATCAGCTGTTTCGAAAGGTTAAAAATTACAGTTTTCGATTAGAAACATTGAGCATGACAACTAGCCACATAAAGCAGCTTTGTAGGCCGGATATGGACTGCACGCCGTAAGCATTCTCAAGCGTGCAAACCAAAGAAAGCGTGCATGCACAAAATCCTTAAGGGAAAATATCTATTTTTTTTTAAACCAGAATTTGTGCTGCTTTTTCAAGTTAATATTTGATTAAACAGCATCTTCAGCGTGTGTTTCATTGGCAACAGAACTTCAATTTTGCTCTTATAATATTTTACACTAGTGGTACCCGCACGGCTTTGCCCGTAATAGAAAAAGTAAAAGGTCTTTTGGTTCGCCTGTATATTTACAAATAACGTATGGTGAATTTTCTCGCCAATTGGCATGTACAGATGTTAGGGTTCCACGTTATGATAATTTCGTATCTCGCCAATTGGCTTGTGCCCATATTACGGTTCCACGTTATGATAATTTCGTAATTTAATCGTCCATCTTATGATAGTTTTGATCTTAAAATTGGAATAGAAAAAGAACCACATCGAATTTTCGAAAAATCGCTTCGAGGTGCACAACCCCATGCTACAAACTAACTTTGTGCCAAATTTCATGAAAATTGGCAGAACGGCCTAGGCGCTATGCGCGTCACACAGATCTAGACATCCAGATATCCTCCGGACATCCAGACATCCTCCTAACATCCAGACATCCTCCTGACATCCAGACATCCTCTTGACATCCAGACAGAGAGACTTTCAGCTTTATTATTAGTAAAGATGACTAAGCTAGGTAATTAGGTGAGTTCATATGAGGTATCATTCTAAACAACAATTTGTGCGGTAGAAAATATAATTTAGAGAAGATAATTAACCTTAACGATTACTTAATTTTTTGTTCTCAAGATGTTTTACAAGACTAAATTAAGTACGTTGCCAAACGGGACGTGCGATGTTTAGGTGCTAAGAGTAGGTATCATGTTAAATAACAACTTTTGCTATGGAAAAGACTTTTAGGAAAATTAACATCAATCATAGCAATTTTATCTCGCAAAATTATCCGCAATTACAATTCCTCAATTGTTAAAGATATTGTTATAATTGACTCATTTTATTTGAATTAAAACTTTTTTTTTAAACCTTTGCATAACTAAATGAAACAATTCCTCAACAAAGACTTTGAATGAAAATTTCGAAGCGCATTTTTTCCATCTCATAATTTGGAGAAAACAAAGGCACAGAAATTTTCATTCCATAAAAACAGTTATGACTTTGGCTTCATTCTATTGTATCCACTTTCATGTTTCCTAATTTCGTGTTTGAGTATTTGTCGGAATAATCTGAAAAAAAGAAGATAATTTTATCTTCTGAAGGAAAAAAAAATTTTGCTTTTTGAGGATGTAATTTGAAAAGCTTTATTTAATCAAATCTCTTAGCAACTTGCTATTATTTTTCAATAATTCGCAAGCAATTTTATCCAATTATCTGCAAGCATCAATATTTGCAAACGACAGAATGTTACTAATAAGCGAATATTTGAAAAAGGTGAATTAGATTAATTTAACTACTTTTCAAACGGTAATTTTTACGTGTGTTTTTATAACTAAGAAAAGTTTGATGAAACAATACGTTTTCGCAAACATTGACTAAAAACTTTCTTAAGTTATAAATATTTTTCCGAC